>NC_041380.1:40144485-40213513 GCF_002162155.2 Triticum dicoccoides
GGCGCCTTCATACAGACTGCAATAAGTGAGTATTGGTCTCGATTTCTTTTCTTCTTGTGAATTGATTGACTTGCCCTGGTTAGAATTGTTTTGAAATTTAAATTCTTTGATATTCTCATCGGTTACAATCTATCCAAATGTTGATTCTCATGAAAACATTTGATTCGTTTGTAGCTCCTTTCATTTTCATATTTTCTCTAACCATCACTTTACGTGACTCTATTAGAATAATCTCAGCTGCATGTTGAACTTTTGAAGTTCGGGGGTCATGCTGAGAATATTTTTCCCTATATAATGACTTTCCTTTCCCGTTGATTTTTTTTCAAACTCGCAGTTTTTTTCTTTTAGCTTGAAAACACAGTCATCACCACTAGATATTCTTCATATATCCACTAACGGTAACCAACTTACTTAATTTCAACATTTTTCCCTTCAAACATGCATAGTGTACTTTTTCCCTGATATGTCCCAGGGGAAGAAGAAATTCTTGATTATCTATTTAAGTTATGAGCGCCACATGTTATTTTACTTCCTCTCTTCTCTTACAGATAACTATCTTCATTTTATCATTTTATTCTCTTACAACGACAATGCTATAACAAGGGAGGACGAAGACAATGGAGGTGGATGGGAAGGAGGGGCATGCAGAAATATGCTGCTTGGTCTTCTTGTAGTGAAACGGTGGCTAGCTAGGGAGACATGGGCGATTATCGAGGATAAAAGAAGCAGGATATAGAATCGATATTTGTCGTTGTATGATCACTTGTTGTCATGTTTGGAAAACGTTTTTGTATTAAATCAATTGTTTAAATAGTACACAAACATTCAACTAGTTTCCTCTATAATAAAATCAACATCTGTGTTACTCGCACGTTCCATTGTTACAAAACACCTTGCATAATAGGTTTTGTTAAGATAAATCTTTAGCCAAAATTTACGCTGTTAACATGAAAGTTTGTGATACATAATCATAATAAAAAAATAAGTACTATTATCTGAATCCTTCACCGAGGGTTGGAGGTGTCGCCACCTGTATATTGATCCAAGTTAATAAAAACTGAGCCGGTTTATGAGGGAAAACGGGTTGTACACCATGATCTAATTTATGTGAGAAACCAGATTGAAAATCTTGATCCAATTTATGAGAAAAACCAGATTAAAAAACGTTGAAAAAACTTAAAACCCAAGGAGCAACACATCCTGCTAATGCAAGAACAAGGAAAACACAAAAAACACCCCACACACAGTTATAAGACAACACAAAGTTCAACTGCGTAAGGATATATGAGGCTGGGTGGTGCAGCATAGGTTATGTTGTAGGGGAAACTTCATTTTTGCCACTCTAACTTTTGCCCACTTTGTTTATGTCACTCTAGAATTTGACATTTCACTTTTGCCACTCTTAGTTTTTGAAAATATACCACAATTGCTGTTCGTGGAAAAAGCAAAATTTTCACAGTGACAATTGTGATACATTATCGAAAGCTAAGAGTGGTAAAAATGAAACAAAAAATATTTGCTTTTGCCATGGCATGGCATTTGAGATATATTGTCAAAAGTTAAGAGCAATAAGCGTTAAATTCTAGAATGACATAATCAAAGTGGGCAAAAACTAGAGTGATGAAAACAAAGTTTTCCCAATGTTGTAACCACCCACAAGACAACATGGTGACAAAGTCAGCAGTCGAAAGAGCAAACCACCAGCGACAACGTTGAAACCACTAACATAGGATAATGCAGCGTTCCACCGTCAAGGAGCTGCACCACTACCAGCCCTGGTCTTGCCAGTGGCAAGGTGAGAATGACGGAGGGAAAATTGCTGGATCCATTAGGGTGGTCTCACCCGTATCAGGTGAGAATGACAAAAGTAAGTACTTTTGAATGTGCATCCAAAAGTATACTAGCAGGGGTAATTGTTGGCCAAAGCTCGCGTTGCGACACGTAATCTGCAAGGTATTCCAGAAAGGAGGGCGTAGTAACGTTTCATAAGTCTGGAGGGAGCAAAAGAACCGTCGCCTGCTTTGCAAGAATGTTTGTATTCATTATCTCCTTGAGACAATAAATCATGATACACGTAACATCTTGAGCAAACACATGATTCATTTTGCAGTACATATTTTTGTCCGTTATATTTTATATCGGTCGAATGTTCCGAGCTGCGTATGCTAGGCAGTGTTACCCAAGGATCAACTTACTATTGAAACCAGACAGCACGCACCATGTACATGTACCCAAAAATCGGCATGTCGTCGGAGTTCAACCTATAATTTGCGCGGCGTAGGTAGAAGTACCTGAAATGCTCAAAAAATAAAACAGATAAAATGTGGTACACAGCTTTAAATGGGGTAAAATTGATATAAATTGCTTAAATGAGGTAATCCCTGTCAAAAATGACAAAAGATGGGACAAAAAAATAGATTCCTTTTGTTCCATACGCCTCCCAGGCTCCCAGCTGGGAGCCAGGTTCCATTACGTCATCTTGGGCGAAGTTATTGTTGCTTCTTACTTGGCATATATGCAGCAAACTATCCTCGTGAAGACTTGGTAAAAGAACTAGCTTCTAGTAGAGCCACTGAACAGCACCTCAGTTGTCGAGTTGCCAAATGTGTTTATCTCCTATGCTTCTAAAAAACTATGCCTCGACAGTCACAAGAAACTCTCCAACGAATCAAATGCAAGTACAATGCCTGATCATAAAATACAAGCACAATGCCAGACCCTAACTATTCTTCTTGCTGTGCAAACCCCAACAAGAACCGGCTCAATTTTTTAGAAGATCCAAGAACGAGATTAGTCGCTGGAGCAACAAGAATTATACCTTCTTCGTGGCTCTTGGTGCGTGTCTCCACACTTAGCATCTCACTATAAATTCTGCTGGTCACTCATTCGGATGATATAACAACCACACAGCATCGACAGCTACTAACCTGGAATCACCGGGGCGTGAATCTCAGTTATTTAGGTCAATGGCGTGTCCACCGCACGCGATCGTCATCCCCTACCCGGCACAGGGCCACGTCATCCCGCTCATGGAGGTCGCGCACGCGCTGGCCGACAGGGGCTTCAACGTCACCTTCGTCAACACCGAGTTCAACCACGCCCGTGTCGTCGCCTCCATGTCGAACGGCGCCGGCAGCGGCCTGGGCCGGATCCGGCTCGTGGCGGTGCCGGATGGCATGGCCCCCGGGGAGGACCGGAACCAGCTGGTGAAGTTGACCATACTCATGGCGGAGTTCATGGCGCCGCGGGTGGAGGAGCTCATTCTCCGGAGCGGCGAGGCAGCGGTGCTGGACGGCGCGTGCCCGGGCAAGATCACCTGCATGGTCACGGACTACAACGTCGGGTATTGGGCGGTGGACATTGCTCGGAGGACCGGGATCCGGGTGGGGGCCGTTTGGCCGGCGTCAGCCGCCGTCATGGTCACCTTGCTGAGCTTTCCTAAGCTGATTGAGGACAACATCATCGATGCGGAAGATGGTATAGCTGATCGAGCAACTTATTTGACTTCTCTTACATTATTTACTGACCAGTTCGTATTTGCTTGCAGGGTCTACAGTGGGTGAAGGAACATTCCAGCTGAGCCCCGACATGCCTCTCATGCACAGCGCCCACCTCGCATGGAACTGCATCGGCGACCACGACCAGCAGGCGACCCTCTACCGGCTCCTTTGTGACGGCGTCCGCGCAATGGAGCAGTGCGACTTCGTCATCTGCAACTCCTTCCAGGACGCGGAGCCGGCATCTTTCAAACTCTTCCCCAACGTCCTCCCCGTTGGCCCGCTCCTCACCGGCGAGCGCAGCGGCAAGGCCGTCGGCCACTTCTGGCAGCCGGAGGACGACGAGTGCATGTCCTGGCTCGACGCGCAGCCAGAGAGATCCGTAGTGTACGTGGCCTTCGGCAGCTTCACCATGTTTAACCGGCGCCAGTTCGAGGAGCTCGCGTTGGGGCTGGAGCTCTCCGGCAGGCCATTCCTGTGGGTCGTGCGCCCGGACATTGGGCACGGCGCAGTGCACGACTACCCGGAAGGCTACCTGGACCGGGTGTGCGGCCCCGGTGGCCAGGGCAAGCTCGTCTCCTGGTCGCCGCAGCAGCGCGTGCTGGCGCACCCCGCGGTGGCGTGCTTCGTGTCGCACTGCGGGTGGAACTCCACCATGGAGGGCGTTCGGAACGGCGTGCCGTTCCTCGCCTGGCCCTACTTCGCCGACCAGTTCGTCAACCAGGTGTACATCTCCGATGTGTGGAAGGTCGGCCTCAAGGCCGTCGCCAACGAGTCGGGAGTCATAACCAAGGAGCACATCGCCGGCAGGGTGGAGGAGCTGATGGGGGACCCCGGCATGAGGGAGAGGGTGGAGGCCATGAAGAAGGGCGCACACGAGAGCATTCAGGAAGGTGGCTCCTCGCATGGAAACTTCGATGCTTTTGCGGAGGCCATGAAGAATGCAGCGCCTGAGAGTGTTCAGGACGGGGGCTCCTCACATGGAAACTTCCACTCTCTTGCGGAGGGTATGAAGGCATGATCATCTGGTGCTCGATTGTACGTGTGGTAGTGTGTGCAATTTTGCATTCCCAAACAGAATAAAAAGTTCGACCATAACCATTAGCCTCTATATTTGCTGCTTTTCTGTTCCGTCCCGAATTACTTTGTCGCAGAAATGGATCTGGATGGATGGAATATAAGACGTTTTTCGACACTGTCAGACTCTAAACACATCTTAGAAAAAGTTACAGAGATAATACCTGAGAATTTTGGATGCGTCCGTAGATAACATGATGAGGAGCAGCAGTGTAGCCCCAAGGCCAAGACAGGGAGGCCGCGACGAGGCCTTGTCAGGAACTAAACGGAGGCAGGATGTCAGCCACTTCCTATTCTACGCTTAAAGCACTGTAACGGTACACAGCGCACACACCACCTGACCGCTTGCGTAGTGAGCCGGCCCATGTGGAATCTTTTTCCGCTGGTTTTTGGAAGGTTCCCCCAGTTTTTTGGTGCGGTTTTTTCTGTGGTTTATTTTAGAACAGCTTTTATTCTATTTTTTTCTTTTTCTTCTTTTTTCTTCTCTTAATTTGTGATTTTTTTTCAAATTCATGATATATTCATAAATTCATGAACTTCTTTTACATCCTAAAATTAATTTTAAATTCATGAAACTTTTAAAATACACAAATCCTTTCCAAATCTGTGAATATTTTTGAAATCCACAAACTTTTTTTCAAAATGAATGAACTTTTTAAGTCCGCAACTCTTTTCCAAATCCGTGGTTTTTTCCAGTAGTGAACTACTAAAACAGTAAAGATACGACAAACTACCCATGTTGAAATCAATGTGAAGTGGTAGTCATTAAATAAGCAGATTTATTCTCGATCAAGATTGCTTTTCACAAGAACTTGACAGGAAGGGGAAGGAAGGAGGGGAGGGCATACCTTGGACCTTGTCTAAGACCTGCAGCTCGTCAGGAATGAGTCGGAGATGCTGCTGCTCCTGCTACTGCAAGCTTCCGGTCGTCTATAGGGAGGCTGGGGTGCCGCATCGAGGGCCGGCAATAGGGCGCAGATGGAGCCCATGATAGCCCTCACGGATAGTTGCTGTTAGACTTATAATATAAGTCATGTACCCCTTCATATTTATTCCGTTGTATAAAAGGTTTCCTGCATATGTTCCACACCTGTACATGTATATATATATATATCGGCCTATGGCCTCATGGGAATACAAGTTGCATATTCCTAACATGGTATTAGAGCTTTAGGTTTTTTTAGCACGGGCAACTCGTGCGATCCAACCCTGTGCCGCCGGCCTTCTCCTTTGTCCGGCTGTGCTGTTCCGGCGTTGATCTCCTGCGGCCTCTTCCGTCGCGTCGCAGCCGCTGCCGCTGCTTCTTTCATTGGTCAACGCCCTCCCTCCCACGCTCGATCTTCATCAACGCCCGTGGTCGCTACTCTGCCTGAAGTCCTGATCCAGTGGGAGGATCCAACCGCCAGGTCCCGCCCGTGATCCAGTCGCCCGGTCCCGCCCATGATCCAGCTGCCCGGTCCTGCCCGTGACCCAGCCGCCAGGTCCCGCCCACGATCCAGCCACTGCTGCAGCCGGGTCCCAACTGCTCTCGATCAGTCGCCAGGTCCCGATTGAGACTCCTGATCGTTGGCCACCACTGATTCCTTGGGCCTGATCGAGACTCCTGCCGCAGCTGCAGATCCAGGCTCCTGATTATCGGTCTAAAAAAAGGCGCGATGTCTCTGTCCTCGGGCTATGTTGCTGTCCCTCGCTGTCCGGTGATCTTTGATGGTACTAACTACACCGAGTTTATTGGCTTCATGCGCATTCACATGCATGGCATCCGTCTTTGGGGTGTTCTTTCTGGCGAGGTCTGCTGTCCGCCACGTCCAGTTCCTCCGATGGCCCCTACTCCGCCAACTCCATCGGTTCTTCCTACGGATGCTAATCAGGCCGCCAAGGATGCGGCTAAGGTTGCTGATGAGGCTGCTGATCGTGCTTATGATGAGAGGGTTTTGGCTTATGAGGAGGCTCTTCAGACGTATCATGGTGCTCTGTCTGTTTACACCCAGTGGCTTGATGATGATGCTCGTGCTGCAGCTGTTCTCACTGCTAGTGTTCTGCCTCAGTTTGCTTCTGAATTTCTGGGTCTTTCTACTGTCTTTGAGATGTGGACCCGTCTTCGTAAGCGCTATCAGCCCTCTGGTGATGCCTTATACCTCTCTGTGATCCGTCAGGAGCATGCTCTCCAGCAGGGTGACTCTACTGTTGATGACTTCTATGCACAGAGTTCTGCTATCTGGCGCCAGCTTGATTCTCTTCGTAGTGCTGGGTGCCGTACCTGCCCCTGTTGCCAGGCTGTCCAGGCCAATTTGGAGTTTCATCGCGTCTATGAGTTCTTGTCTCGGCTCCGTAAGGAGTTTGAGCCCCGGCGTGCTCAGTTGTTTGCTCGTGGTCGTATTTCTCTCATGGAGGCGCTTTCTGAGATTCGTGCTGAGGAGACTCGCTTACGTGGTGCTGGTTTGCTGGAGGTTCCCTCTGTGCTCGCTACTCGTGCTCCTACGCCACTTGCTCCACCGACCCCTTGCTCCGCCGCTCTTGCCCACTCCTTCTGGAGGCTCAGGTCGCCCCCGTCCACATTGCGTCTATTGCAACAATGATGGTCATCTTGAGTCTCAGTGCTACACGAAGAAGAAACACCTGCGCAAGGCTCGCTCATCATCTTCCGGGACTTCGTCATCTACCTCGACAGCTTCAGCCATTGCTTTGACTGAGCAGGATATTCTGAGACTTAAGCGTCTGCTCGCGGCTTCAGGTTCTTCCTCGACGGGTACTGCCGGTTCTGTGACTGATGCTTCCCGCACTGAGCAATCACCCTCTACACAGTCAGGTACATCCCCCTGGGTTCTGGACTCTGGAGCTTCTTTTCATATGTCTTCTCATTCTTCCACTTTGTCCTCTCTTCGATCACTGGATTCTCCTATTCATGTCTCCACTGCTGATGATACTCCACTTTCTGTTGCTAGTAGAGGCAATCTTACTACTCCTTATTCTGTTCCTGATGTTGCTCATGTTCCTCGACTTACCATGAATTTGTTTTCTGCTGGTCAACTTACGGATTCTGGTTGTCGCGTCATCCTTGACGTTGACTCTTGTTCTATCCAGGACCGTCACACGCACACTCTGGTTGGGGCTGGCCCTCGCCGCCGTGATTCTCATGGTCTTTGGGAGTTGGACTGGCTTCATGTTCCTTCTGCTGCCACCACCATCGCCGGTTCTTCCGCTTCTGTCGCCTCCGTCACTGGTTCCTTCCAGCAGTGGCATCATCGACTTGGTCATCTGTGTGGTTCTCGGTTGTCTTCTTTAGTTCGTCGAGGCCTTCTGGGGTCTGTCTCAGGAGATGTCTCTTTAGAGTGTCAGGGTTGTCATCTTGGCAAGCAGATTCAGTTACCATATTCACATAGTGAGTCAGTGTCCAAGCGTCCTTTCGATTTAGTCCATTCTGATGTATGGGGTCCAGCCCCTTTCGCTTCGAAAGGTGGTCATAAATACTATATTATTTTCATAGATGATTTCTCTCGTTACACATGGCTTTATTTCATGACTTCTCGTTCTGAGGTGTTGTCTATTTATAAGCGTTTTGCTGCCATGGTTCACACTCAGTTCTCTTCACCCATTCGTGTTTTTCGTGCTGACTCCGCTGGCGAGTATATCTCTAAGATGTTGCGTGGTGTTCTTGCTGAGCACGGGACTCTTTCTCAATTCTCTTGTCCTGGTGCTCATGCTCAGAATGGTGTGGCTGAGCGAAAGCATCGACATCTTCTTGAGACGGCTCGTGCATTGATGATTGCTGCCTCTCTCCCGCCTCATTTTTGGGCTGAGGCCATCTCCACATCCACCTATCTTATCAATATACAGCCTTCCGCTGCTCTACAGGGTGGTGTTCCTTTCGAGCGACTTTTTGATCATTTTCCCGATTATCGATGCTTCGCTCATTTGGTTGTGTTTGCTATGTTCTTCTTGCCCCTCGCGAACGCACCAAACTGACCGCTCAGTCTGTTGAGTGTGTCTTCTTAGGCTACAGTGATGAGCATAAGGGCTATCGTTGTTGGGATCCTATTGGTCGTCGGATGCGTATCTCTCGAGATGTGACTTTTGAAGAGTCTCGTCCCTTCTACCCACTCCCATCTTCCTCGACTTTTTCAGTGCAGGATATCTCTTTCCTCACTTTTCCTGACTCACCTATCACTCCTGCCGAGACTGTACCTCTCCGTTCCACTTTCTCTCCTTCTCCACATCTAGTTGATTTGCAGCCACCATCATCCCCGGTCTCCTCGCCTCGCATGTCACCGGGTTCTCCACCTTCATCTCCGGTGACTTCCTCCCCGGTCTCCTCTCCCAGCCTGTCACCGGATTCTACACCTTCATCTCCGGTGACTTCTTCGTCGCCACCCCCTGATTCTACCTTGCCGATTCCTCCTTCTATTATTCCATCTTTTCCTCAGCATTACACTCGTCGTCCACGACCAGTTGATGCCTCTATGGATGGGTCGTCATCTTCCTCTCAGCCTACTTATGGCTTGCGTTCTCGTCCTCGTCCGCCTGTTGATCGCTTTGGATTTCCCACCGCTGGTGCTGCTGTTCTTGAGCCGACTTCTTACCGTCAGGCTGTTGTTCATCCTGAATGGCAGTTTGCGATGGCAGAGGAGATTGCTGCTCTTGAACGCACTGGTACCTGGGATCTTGTTTCTCTTCCTCCCGGAGTCCGTCCGATCACTTGTAAGTGGGTCTACAAGGTTAAGACTCGCTCCGATGGTTCTCTTGAGCGTCACAAAGCTCGTCTTGTGGCTCGTGGTTTTCAGCAGGAGCATGGTCGTGATTATGACGAGACTTTTGCTCCTGTGGCTCATATGACCACTGTTCGTACACTTCTTGCCGTTGCCTCTGCACGCCACTGGTCTATATCTTAGCTTGATGTTAAGAATGCCTTTCTTAATGGTGAGCTGCGTGAGGAGGTGTACATGCAGCCACCACCTGGGTATTCTGTTCCTGATGGCATGGTATGTCGTCTTCGTCGCTCTCTCTATGGCCTTAAGCAAGCCCCCCGCGTCTGGTTTGAGCGCTTTGCCTCTGTGATCACTGCTGCTGGTTTTTTAGCCAGTGCTCATGATCCAGCATTGTTTATTCACCTTTCTCCTCGTGGACGGACTCTTCTTCTTCTTTATGTTGATGACATGATCATCACGGGGATGACCCCGAGTATATTGCCTTTGTAAAGGCCCGTCTTAGTGAGCAGTTTCTTATGTCTGATCTTGGACCTCTTCGCTACTTTCTTGGGATTGAAGTCTCTTCTACCTCTGATGGCTTTTTTATCTCCCAGGAAAAGTATATCCAGGATCTTCTTGCTCGTGCTGCTCTTACTGACGAGCGCGTTGTTGAGACTCCTATGGAGCTCAATGTTCACCTCCATGCTACTGATGGTGATCCTCTCCCTGGTCCGACGCGTTATCGTCATCTTGTTGGCAGTCTTGTCTATCTAGCTGTCACTCGTCCAGACATCTCTTATCCAGTTCATATTCTGAGTCAGTTTGTTTCTGCCCCCACCTCGGTTCACTATAGTCATCTCCGTGTTCTTCGATATCTTCGAGGCACGATCTCTCACCGTCTATTCTTTCCTCGCTCCAGTTCTTTACAGCTCCAGGCCTATTCGGATGCTACGTGGGCTAGTGATCCTTCCGATCGCCGTTCACTTTCTGCTTACTGTGTTTTTCTTGGTGGTTCTCTCATTGCCTGAAAGACGAAGAAACAACTTGCAGTTTCCCGTTCGAGTGCCGAGGCTGAGTTGCGAGCAATGGCTCTTTTGACGGCAGAGGTGACTTGGTTACGGTGGTTACTTCAGGATTTTGGTGTTTCTGTCAGTACACCGACTCTGCTTTTATCTGACAGTACAGGTGCTATCAGCATTGCACGCGATCCTGTGAAGCATGAGCTCACCAAGCATATTGGTGTTGATGCGTTCTATGTGCGCGCTGCTGTGTAGGATCAGGTTATTGCTCTTCAGTATGTGCCTTCCGAGTTACAGTTGGCGGATTTCCTGACGAAGGCTCAGACTAGAGCACAACATGGCTTTTATCTCTCCAAACTCAGTGTTGTTCATCCACCATGAGTTTGAGGGGGGGGGGGTGTTAGAGTTATAATATAAGTCATGTACCCCTTTGTATTTATCCCGTTGTATAAGGGGTTTTCTGCATATGTTCCACACCTGTACATGTATATATATATCGGCCTATGGCCTCATGGGAATACAAGTTGCATATTCCTAACAGTTACGTCAGTTTTAAGCGATCGGAATAATAGCTATTAATCAGCCGCCTCCTCCGAATGAACACAGGAGATCACAGCAGAGATCACCCTGGAAAAAGAACAGGGCATGAAAAACAAATGTAAGGCAGTAGTATAACTAATTTACCAATATGTAAGGCAGTAGGTAGCTAGGCATTGTTACATCTATCGAGTCGAGTCGAAAAAAGAGTAAAAGATCATAAAAGGCTGAATTTGTACAGCCACCCTACATAGACTAAGTCGAGTAGAATAACATTTTCTCCCCCCTTCACCCACAGAAAAAGGAGTGAACTCTTGGACAAAACAACCAACATATATTATTATAATAGACAAATCGCATTCAAGCAATTTAGTGCTGCGACACTAACAATGACTAATACCCTACACAGACAAAGGAGTTATGACTTATGAAGCCATGGTTGGCATATGTATACGACTGACTTGTGCAAGCCAAAGATTATGTCACAACATGAGAACTTGGCCAGATGCACCACACTTGCAGCAAGGTAATTGCCACCAGCCACAACTAGATCAGAGAAATATATCTGCTCATCAACAAGTCAAAGATTATGTCACAACTTAAAAAGAACTTGGCCACACTTGCAGCAAAGTAATTTCCACCAACCACAATTAGAGAAATATATCTGCACATCTGACATCACAGCTAGCTTTCATTGTCCTAGATTGCCGCCGCAGGTCCACCATTGTTCATGATGTCCACAACTTCCATGAAATCAGAGTTTGCCACCAGCCTCTTGAGTGATCTCCACAATCTAACAATGACGATTGACTTAGGACTTACGAGGCCATGGTTGACATATGTATATGACTGACTTTGTGCAAGTCAAAGATTATGCCATCACAACTTCAGAAGAACTTGGCCACACTTGCAGCAAGGTAATTTCCACCAACCACAACTTAGAGAAATATATCTGCACACCGACATCACAGCAGCTTTCATTGACCTTGACTTTGCAGTGTAAGACTGCTTTGCGTCTAGCTCAATGCCTCAAACCACACGTGCTTGATATGAATGAAGCCAGCAGAAGTATGATCCAAAGAAGCAATATTTTGCTGTGCACAATACAATACTGCAGGAGTTGGTCAGAAGATGCTTTTCCAGAGAATCTGACCAACTGCAGCAAAAATACTGCCAAATAGTAGAGGGCAAGCTTGCTTATGTGATTATGTCTCTCCATCTTTCTTCATTTCGTTTAGTAACTTCTGTTCATCCGGAGCCATGAGAAGCATCAAGCGTCTCTCCTTGCTCCAGCATCTCCTCTTCTTCTTCCTCTTCCTCTTCCTCATCCTCGATCTTTCAGAGCTTGCTACCGGGCAACAAGACCAATTCGTCTACTCCGGTTTCGCAGGCGCCAACCTCGCCCTCGACGGCACCGCCACCATCACACCAGACGGCCTGCTTGAGCTGACCAACGGCACCTTCCGGCTCAGAGGCCATGCTTTCCACCCGACTCCATTCTACTTCAGCAGGGCGCCCAACGGGACAGCGGTTCAGGCGCCTCAGTCCTTTGCTGTCTCGTACGTGTTTGCCATCTACTGCATCCAGGCCCAGACCTGCGGGCACGGCATGGCCTCGGTCGTCGCCGCGAGCAGCAACTTCTCCGACACCATGCCCACCCAGTACCTGGGGCTCATCAACGACCACAACAACGGCGACCCAGCCAACCGCTTCTTCGCCGTCGAGCTCGACACCAACTGGAACGACGAGTTCAAGGACATTGACAACAACCATGTCGGGATCGACATCAACAACCTCGTCTCAGTGAAATCCAGCAGCGCCGGCTACTACGACGACCGCGACGAGGGTAACTTCCAAAACCTGACACTCGCGAGCTACAAAATGATGCAGGTGTGGGTGGAGTATGATGGAGGTCGCAGGCAGATCAGTGTGAGCTTGGCTCCAGTAGACATGGCCAAACCCACCAAACCACTGCTCTCCACCACCTACAACCTCTCAACGGTGCTCCCAGACATGGTTTACGTTGGCTTCTCTGCCTCGACGGGCTCATTCGACTCGCGGCAGTATGTGCTTGGTTGGAGCTTCGGCATCAACAGGCCTGCTCCAGCAATCGACATCACCAAGCTGCCCAAGCTGCCTCGTCAAGGTCCGAAGCCTAGATCCAAGGTATTGGAAATCGTACTACCAATAGTTTCTGCGACATTTGTTCTTGCTGTGGGCACTGTTGTCATTCTTCTTGTGCGAAGGCGGCTAAGGTATGCCGAGCTTAGAGAAGACTGGGAGACTGAATTTGGGCCCCATAGGTTTTCATACAAGGACTTGTTTCACGCCACCAAGGGATTTAAGAACAAGAATCTACTGGGGATTGGAGGATTTGGAAAGGTGTACAAGGGAGTGCTTCCAAAGTCGAAAGTGGAGATTGCTGTGAAAAGGATCTCCCACGACTCTAAGCAGGGAATGAAGGAATTTGTGGCAGAGGTTGCGAGCATCGGCCGCCTCCAGCACCGCAATATTGTGCAGTTGCATGGCTACTGCCGGCGCAAGGCTGAGCTTCTTCTGGTGTATGACTACCTGTCGAATGGAAGTCTCGACAAGTACCTGTATGATCAGGAGAAGAAGCCCACTTTAACTTGGGCCCAGAGATACAAAATCATCAAAGACATTGCGTCTGCCTTGCTTTACCTTCACCAGGAATGGGAGAAAGTTGTATTGCATCGAGACATCAAGCCAAGCAATGTGCTCCTCGATGATGGACTGAATGGGCGGCTGGGTGACTTCGGCTTAGCAAGGTTATATGACCACGAGACTGGCCCTCAAACCACACATGTTGTTGGCACCATTGGATACCTAGCTCCTGAGCTAGCACACACCAACAAAGCAACCCCACTTAGTGATGTATTTTCCTTTGGCATGTTTGTTCTTGAGGTCACTTGTGGGCGGAAGCCCATCGAGCCAACATCACAAGGCAACCAACTCACCTTGGTCAGATGGGTGATTGACCATTGGCACCAAGGATTTCTCACAGATGCAGTGGATACCAAGCTCCGAGGTGCCTACAATGTTGATGAGGCATGCCTAGCTCTGAAGTTAGGATTGCTGTGCTCACACCCATTAATCAATCTAAGGCCCAACATGAGGCAGGTTATGCAGTATCTCAATGGTGATATGCCACCCCCAGATCTAAATCTGACACACATGAGCTTCAACATTCCATCCTTGATGCAGAACGAAGTTTCCGTAGACGACTTGCGTGCAGCCTTGATGGTGTAAATTCCACTTTCTTTTTCCAATTTAGATGCACATTTGTCCAAACTCTACCATTTGTCCAATGTATTTACATGTGCAAGACCTATATAGAGAATTATTCTTGGTTAGTATGAAAGCTCTTATTTTGTATGGTTTATCATAGCCTGTAAGAACGAGACCTAGATATGTCGGGCGTGTTCAGGAGAACACAACTACACAAGTACTTACATGTGTCCTGCAAGGCGCTATGCACTTGTTGGGCAGTAGCATGGCAACTAGCCCTTAGGGTATGTGCAATGGTAGAGAAGACAATATTCCCTAAACCCACCACAACGGTGGCCGGGTTGTGTTCAACAAGTGGAACCCATGCCTTCAAGTGGTGTGCCACTTAATGAACACATACATGCCTCCAACACAAACTCATATACACACTTGTTCCATACATGGTCTTTTGCTTTGAGCGACCAGAGCATAGTAGGCTTTTTGCAAAGGCATGTATCCGGTTGGAGCGAGCAGCCAAGGAGATGTTTACCCCAGATGGTGATGGTTTAGTCTTCGGAACGGCCCTCCAATACCTTAGGAGGTACTCTTTTCGTCGAACCATGACATTTTAATCTTTGTACAGTGAGTTTGTCATGCTGCAGTGGTGAAGTACTCCCCACTTATGCCAATTGCCAAGAGGTTCTGTGTTCGACACAACCTCTCTGCATTGCACTCTGCAAGAATAAGGCTTGCCTTGTATAATCCTTTCCCCTACCCCACCTGGTGTGGAAGCTTCTAGAACTGGGTTTGTCTTTTTTGTTTCCGGGTGAGTTCGTCTTTGTTTGGACTGTTGTGCATCTTGCTCTGTACAGACCGGGTGTGAACTCTATGCAGTTGGTACCGTCTCGATGCAACATTGGAGTCAGTAAAGCTCTCATTATTATTGAGAAAAGGGTTATCCTACAACGATTCCTGACAATGAACAATTTAGAATGCTATATACTCCTAGACGTCTGCCTTATGCACGTGTAGCCATGGAAAGCTACACTACATAGACGAGTGACTTGTGAGGCCATGTGCAGTAGTCAACATGGAAAAGCAAGGCCGACGCACATGAAATAAATTATGAAGGCATGCGTAGCTGCAAATAAAATATAACCGCAGAGCAAAGATTTTTCCACAACTTACCTAACCATGTACCCTGAATGTCGGATTCCCTCCATGGTAGGTAATCTTTACACATCACAAACTGAAGCTATGTGTCTTGTGCAGCAGATGTTAAGTTGACTGCACGCATTTATCAAGTAACAATAAATAACTGTATCATAAGGAAAACATAATTAAAACAAAATTGTATTCTGATTTATGCTCCAGGCTGTGTAAATTTGGGTTTCAGTTCTTTTCAGGATACAGTAAAATATGTATTGTTAATTGCAAATCAGAAAAGAAACATGGTGGCTGACCAATGTGGAAAGCTACATAGACGACTGACTTTTCAAGTCATGCATGCATGTGTAACCACCGAAAGCTACATACAAAATAGACTTATGAAGCTATGTGTAGTGGAGAATATGGGAAAGCAAGGACGACTGACTTTTGCACTGAAGTCATGAGATGAGTGGCTAAGAATTTCCTACCCTACAAATAAATTACAACCACGAGGGTAAGATCGTGCACTGAAGTCATGTATAGCTTGTTTTTTCAAAACGTGTTCTTGGTATAGCATTTGCAGACGACAATGCCTGTGGAAAAAAGAGGGCAGGATAGCAACTTTTACCTCACTGCAGATTAAGTTAAATAGCATTGCAGTCTGCTCCTGCAAGCACAGAGAAGCACCCATCTCAGATGAAGTTCTTCCTCCTCTGTTTCCTCCTCTGTTTTGGCCTCAAGCCTGCGTTTTTCACTGCAGCAAGCGATGACCAACTCTTGTACCATGGCTTCACAGCCGGTACCAACCTCACCGTCGACGAGGCTGCTTCAGTCACGCCGAACGGACTCCTTGAGCTAACCAATGGCTCGCTTGGTTGCAAAGGTCATGCGTTCTACCCAACTCCGTTGCACTTCCGCAAATCGCATAATGATACAGTGCGATCTTTCTCAGTCGCCTTCGTGTTTGCCATCCACTCTAGCTACCCCATCATGAGCCGACAGGGCTTGGCTTTCGTTGTCGCCCCAAGCATGAACTTCTCAACTGCATTGGCCAACCAATACTTGGGCCTCATGAACTCCCAGAACAACGGCAACTTGAGCAACCACATCTTCGCCATCGAGCTAGACACCGTCCTAAACATCGAGTTCAAAGACATCAACACCAACCATGTAGGTATTGACATCAACAGCCTCCAGTCTATAGAGTCCAACTCTGCAGGATATTATGATGATAGGAACGGTACCTTCCAAGACATGGTTCTTGCTAGTGGTGATGCAATTCAAGTGTGGGTGGACTACAATGGTGAAGCCAAGAAAATCAGTGTGACCATGGCTCCCCTTCAAATGGCAAAACCTACAAGGCCACTCATATCGACAAATTATGACCTCTCGAGTGTGTTGCAAGATCCATCCTACATCGGCTTCTCATCTTCAGGTGGAGAGGTCGACTCAAGACATTATGTACTTGGTTGGAGTTTTGGGATGAACAAACCAGCCCCACTGATCAATTCTGTGAAGCTGCCAAAGCTACCTCAGCCAAAGCATCAATCAAAGCTGCTGAAAATCATCCTACCTATAGCGAGCGCAATCTTCGTATTTGCTGTGGGTTCTATGGTCATTTTACTAGTGAGGAGAAAATTGAGGTATGCTGAGCTAAAAGAAGATTGGGAGATCGAGTTCGGGCCACATCGGTTCTCATACAAGGATTTGTTCCATGCCACAGAAGGATTTAAGAACAAACACCTACTTGGTGCAGGAGGATTTGGGAAGGTATATAAAGGGGCCCTTCCATCAACAAAACTAGAGGTTGCTGTGAAGAGGGTATCGCACGAGTCCAGACAGGGTCTAAAGGAGTTTGTTGCTGAGGTTGTCAGCATTGGCCGCATCCGACATCGTAACCTTGTTCAGTTACTTGGCTATTGTAGGAGAAAAGATGAACTCCTTTTGGTGTATGACTACATGTCAAATGGTAGCCTTGATAAGTATTTGTATTGTGATGATCCAATGCTTATACAAACTGGGCTCAGAGGTTTCGGATAATAAAGGATATTGCATCAGGCTTGCTGTACCTCCATGAAAAATGGGAGAAAGTGGTCATCCACCGTGACATCAAAGCAAGCAACGTACTCCTTGATAGTGAAATGAATGGGAGGCTAGGTGACTTTGGCCTTGCAAGACTTTATGATCATGGAACTGATATGCAGACCACACATGTGGTTGGTACCATTGGGTACCTAGCCCCAGAACTGATATGCACAGGTAAGGCAACTCCTCTCACTGATGTGTTTGCCTTTGGGATTTTCCTTCTTGAGGTTGCCTGTGGGCAAAGGCCAGTTAACAGCAATGCACGAGCAAATCAACCTTTGTTAGTTGATTGGGTTCTTGAGCATTGGAATAAGGGATCACTGGCTGAGGCAGTAGATACGAGGTTACAGAATGACTATAATGTTGACGAGGCATGCCTAGTGCTAAAGCTAGGACTACTATGTGCACACCCATTTACCAATGCAAGGCCCAACATGCAGAGTATCATGCGGTACCTTGATGGCGATTTGCAATTCCCTGACTTAACAGATACAGACATGAGCTTCAGCCTGCTCTCTCAAATGCAGGGTGAAGGGTTTGACCGTTATGCATTGTCATATCTTTCATTAAACACGAGCATTGGCACAATATCTGGTCTTTCAGGAGGAAGATGATATCAATCTTGGTTGATGTTATAATTATAATATATCTGAGCTTGCATGCCACATATTATATTTAGTACCAAATCATGTAATGTTTGGGGCTAGGTTAGACTTCTCAGAGGCTTTTCTTACTGTGAGGGTAGTGCGTAATTGCTTTTCGAATGGTGTTTACAGCTCATAATTTTAATAACTAAACGAAGAAGCTACCTGCGTACTTGTGGGTTGATTTACATATGCATCATTCAGTTGCTTATCACGTGGTGTTTCACAGCCCACAAATAAATACTATCTTTGCATTAATGGGTTGATTTACATGTATTATTCAGTTGCTTATTGCATGGTGTTTTACAGCTCACAAATATATATGTATACGACATAGAAATTGTGGGAAGTGAGGCCGCGTTTATATATTAATTAGTTACAAACAGAGTGTAGGATTGCAGCCATCTCCACCATTAGAGATGACGCACAACGAAGCGGTGGCGGTTCTGCAGCCTATCTCCCCTTCTCCAACAACCTAATGACGCCGCCGCCCCTTCGCAAGCTGCCCCCATCACACCTCCTTCCTCCCGTGACCGCTCAGCAGCCCCACGATGCCATCCCACTATTGGCACCAAGTGTTACCAACCCGCGAGCTCGCCACCATGCCTGTTATTCTGTCCAGCCTGACTAGAGGTCGGTTGTGGGCCTACACAGTTCCTCCTCTCATCACCACCGCTCGTGCTGCAAAGCTGACGCATGATGTCTGATCTCATCATGTATGATATAGGCAACACAAGTGGAGTGCCAAACACTACCCCCACTGGCACAATCCTAGATGTACTTAATCTTTCAACACCACCCACATTTAAGTCCAACAGCAGGCAACTTTAAAACAAAATGAGAAGAGTCTAAAATACTTTATTTAGCTTAAGTGGCAACTTAGCAAGGACTGAAAATACAGGCTGGCTGGCTTCACAGGAATATTATACTATAACCACTAGCTCAGACCAGTACGCAGAGATGGCAATACATGTCAGTGTGCCAGACTAGAACAAAAGCCAAAATGATTTCATGAAATGCAAACCAAGACTAGAAAGTTACCAGCTGCTCTTGGCGGAGGTCATCTCCCTCTCTGAAAATTATCTTGGATGATTCCCCATTCGCTGTCTTAAATGTAAAGACACGGTGGATTTTAAGGCACTCTTGAATACGGATGACTCTTTGGTGAAACACTAGTAAGGACAAGTGTAGCTGCTAACAGTGAATGAATTGGCTGAAACGAAATTACCAAATTAAATCAATTAACGGTGAGCAAGCTAATTACCTCATCAAAGTTAGTATGCTCACTAACTACTGGCAACACCTGTCCCAATTTCTCGACTATCAAAGTTAGTATGGAACTAGCAATTTCAATATTTAATAAAGCTGAAACTGACGATTGATCATAACATGTGAGCTTTATAAGCAGTAGTTAAGTAAAAAAAAATTGCTGATCATGATTACTAAATGCTGACCGAGACATCATCACATCAACTGGTTGATTTGGTTCACACTTTCCATCTTCCAATCAATACAACAGCTTCTTTAGCTTCCCACACATTATCACAATACTAAACATTGCAAACTATATCAAAGATAACGTGGAGTCGGCAGCTCGATATCATATAAAAGGCTGCCTGGTAGCTAGTAATTTAGAAATTAGATCAAGGAATGTGAAATAGACATGCTGAAGTTACCACATAGATTCCTTTCAACACAGATAAAGTTTGGAATGGTAAAAAAAGTGACATTAGAAACCGAATTCAAGTGTCCTTTGTATTGATCACTGGACAGGACGATATTATATTCATTAAGTCTTGGACTCGGTACGGCCCGACATGCCTAGAGAGCACATTTCCTCTGATGCACATAAGAAATACGACAGTAAAAGACACAAGTCGTGCTGAGATACTGATTATGTCGGCGTATTTTGCCAACGACACATTCAATACAGCTTTCAAGTGATATAGCCTCCATGGTAGACCGCAATCAACCAGTATGAGATGTTGATTCTCCCGAACAGGTTAGCAGACACGAAACATTAAGAATGAAGAGAAGACACATACAACAAGACTCTGATGGCAAATCAGTTTCAACCTGGAAGACAACTCTGGGTTGTGTGTGGGGTTCGAAGCTGCAGAATTCAACAACTAGGCAGGGAACAAAACAAATGTTCCAGCATCTCGCAATCCTCCTTCAATTTGTCGACGGCACTGAAGGCAATCCACGTTAATGAGCCTCTTATTCACCTCGCTCCTTGTTAGGATAAGTGAAAAGGTAGGTCAGAACAGAGTAGAGATCTGCGGGGAGCAACATGAGGGGAGGGGAGGGGACGAACGAGTGAGCACCTCGAGAGGCGGAGGGGGTATGCGGAAGGTGAGGGCGAGGCTGATATGTCGCAGCGCAGGATGAAGCGGGACTCGCCGCGCCGTGCTTGCCCTGCTGATGCCGGTGGTCGCCACGGCCATGGGCGGACGGGCGGCCGGCCGGCCGGAGTGGGGTGGTGATGAGTTCGGGAGAATCGCTGTGCCGCCGGCGCGAGGGAGCCCGGCTGGCTGTACAAGGGTTGGCGCGGCGCGGTGGCGGTGGTGATCCGGCCGGCGTGGCTGCCTTGTCGTCTCCACACTCTGCAGAGAGACAGATGCAAACCGAAACAGGCAAGTGTAGCTGGGCTGGGCTTGCGATTCGGCGGCATCGGAAAATAGAGCCCAGCTCGAATTGGATGCCAGGCCTACTTTGCTCCAAACTTACGCGAAGGCTATATCTCGCTTATAACGGGTCGTTGATATGCTCGCCTAAAGCTCTCTCCTCTGCCCTACAGTTTCTGGGTGGGACCATTTTAGCACACTAGATGAGTCATCGCGCGTTGCCGCGGCACAACCATATATCTTTACTAGTTGATGCCCCGCGCATTGCCGCGATAATTTTGTGTGGATTTCAATGTAATTTGCACACCAAAAATAAGTTAACAATTCAAATTAATAATATGAGATTTCATATAGGTAACAATATGCAACAATATGATAGCTTTCATATAGAGGCAACGATTAGAATTATTAGTGCTCTAAATATAATGCAGGTGGGATATAGAATTTATTCACTCTGATATGTATATTTGATTTTGTACTGCTGAAGGCGCATTGAAGTATATGAGAATTTTCGTCAGTTACAATAGAATTTTTCTCCCACTTAGTTACATTAGAACTTATCTCCCACTGAAACAATTGGTAAGGACATGTGATAGATGACATAGAGCAAGGTAATAAATAAATTATCTAATGACCGGACCAAATGTAATAGACCAAGCAACCATATAGCAGGAACCAATGGAAGTAGCTACCTCACATATTGAGACGGGGGACACACAGCAAAGAAAACAAACAGAGCAATGCAAACGCAACCATCCGGCCAAAGGCCATCGATATTGAGAATTTGAGATGCACCCATTGGCACCTGCAGAACATAACAAAAAGGAAGCCAGCACACACATGCACAGAAGGAATATGAAACACGACTTGGTCTCTCGCATGCGGCAACAACATCATCCGGCTTCAAAGAACGGCTCTCTGTCATGCTGGCCCAGCCGGCTATACCACTGTACTCACAGCGGATGTGGCACCCAGCCCGCGCGGCAAAGGCCCTCGGCCACACCGCCGCCCGTCCCGGCACAGCAACATTGTGTGGCGTCGTCAGCAGCGCGCGTCGTTGTCGATGCAGGACGGCGCATCGGCGCGTGGCGAAGCCCTTCGGCTAGACCCGTCGCTGCGCCCACGGCAAGCCTGACCATGGAGGTGGCTAACGACGGCTAGCGCGGCGAAGCCTTCTAGCATGACCGCACCCAACGGCCAACGCTACGTCTCCCGACCGGTCCTCCGTGATGACGCCCTCTGGCGTGCACGTGCGTTGGCTGCCCAGGCTACACTTCTTAAAGGGGATGAACTGCATCCGTTACCCATGCATGAGGAGGGAGAAGAAAATCCATCCATTTATATTGAAATACAAAAGTGGGATTTGATGGGCATTGAAGAAGGTGAGAAGGAAACGGAAGCCGTGGTGATTGTAGAGAAGCAGGAAGCACCGACGGAGGGGCCTGCGTTGGTGAATTAATTGTGGAAAGAAACTCCTGTAGATATCAGTGAAGGAGAAGAAGCGGTGCGATCGGGCAGAGCAGTGGGCCTTGGGGCGAAAATGAAGTTGTATGGTGAAGAAACGAAAAAGAGAGAAAGAGAAATTCAATTAGGAGGAATAGGAAAAGTATTTGGAATTGATGATGTGTCTAGAATGCTGAGGTGGACTGAGATGGATGGCTGCATGTAGATTAGTGATGTGGATAGCTTGCATGTCAAGAGAAATTAGGTAGTGGGGTGCTCCTATTTAGATATAGTAGATTTGTGATCATCGATGTCATAAAACTATAAAAAAAATAACTCTATAACCGCATGACAAATGTGGTAGTCAAACTATAAAAAAAAACTCCCACCATCAAGCAAGTGTAGGAAATATAGATCAGCCCAGGTAAGGAAAGGAGATCAGCCAACTCCTACTGCATAATGGGTTTATATTTTCTTTTTGACATTTTGATGAGATTTAAAGCTCCACTTATATGCATGCTGCCAGTGCATGCTTGCACGCGGACGTGTTGATGGGATTTAAAACCCAGTCACATGCATACGACCGTAAGTTTCTGCATGCTTGCATATGGCTTAGTGCGGAGCCTCTCAACGTCTAGATCAGACGGCTATAATGAACTAATTTAGTTAATCTGTGGGCTACATTAATTTTGATGATGTGGCTCACAGAGAATGTAGAAAATTCCTATTAGTGGGGGCTAGCTATTTAGATATAGTAGATTCGTCCGCTCCATGGCTGCGTTCGCTCTAGTTTTCTTAAGGTTTATTCTTATTTTCCTGTTTTTGTCATCTTTTGTTTTCTTTGTTTTTTCAATTTTTTTTCCTTTTTTCTCGCTTTCACCGACTATTTTATTTTCTTTGTTTTTTGTTCTTTCTTGATTTTCTTGTTTTCTAACATTGTTATTCTTTTTAGCTCTACCTTGTTTTCTTTTTTATTTTTTTATTTGGTTTTCTTTGTTTCTTTCGTCAGGTTACTTGGGTAGTTTCATTCTTCTTTCTTTTTCAACACATGTCTACGTCGCTTTTACGCACTGTACATTTTTCATATCTCAAGAATATTTTTTATACATGTTAACATATTTGAAATACATGATTAGAATTTTTGAAATATATATTTTGATGTCTATCGTTTTATATACATTGTACATATATTTGCTATACATCTAAAATATTTTAATACATGTTTAATATTTTCCATATACATGATTAATTCTTTATAAATATATGTTTTCATGTCTATTGTTTTCATAAACATTTACATTTTTTGGATACATCTAAAATATGTTTAACATTTTTCCAAAACATGATTAACAATTTTCAAATATTTTTTTGATGCTATTGTTTTTGTACATAAAACATTTATATAGACTTAATAAAATCATATACGTGATTTTGTTTCAAATATAAGTTTTGATGTCTTGTTTTTTCTGCATGCATAGTATATTTTTCTTATACATTAGAAACACATTTTTATACACATTTAACATTTTTTTAATTACAAGAACATTTTTGTACATTGCGTAAACATTATTAAAAAAACATGTACTCCCTCCGTCCCTAAATATAATTCTTTTTAGAGATTCTGCTATAGAGACTACATTCGGATGTATGTAGACGCATTTTAAACTATAAGTCCACACCAGTTACTTCTCCTCCACATGCATAATTCCCCGAATATGCAATATTAGGTTACTCAACATTTTCAAGAGCATAATTCCTCCTGCGTTCAATACAGTTTCCAAATGTGTATAGCCTTCATGCTAGACGGCAATCAACCACTGCATTGGCGGTATGAGATATTTATTTTCCCGAACAGGCTACGAAACTAACCTGTAATCGCCGATTCGCGCCGCTGGCGCCTGCACGGACGACAACTGGGCCGGCCCAGAAAATGCAGCGAGGTTGTTAGATCGCAAAATAATGCTCAGAATTCAGAAATGTGGTAGAGCCAGGTTTCGATCTCTTACCTCCTGTGCAGTAACATTCAATTCAAACACAACCAATACGCCGAACTCCCTAAGATGTTTATTTTGAGAACAAATAACCCTTACTATACACCCAGCTATTATGGGTATTATTTTATAATAAAATGAAAACAAAAAAGAAAAATAATGCACAATATAAAAAATGTGAATTTCAAGAAAGCTCATAAAATTGGAAATGTTCGTACAAAATGAAAAAAACATGAATTGAGAAAACTTCATGAATTTGAAAAAAATCACAAAATTTAGGATAAAGTTCATGAAATTTCCAAAAAACTTCTAAAATTTGGAAAAGGTTCATCGATTTTGAAAAATAGTTCACCGATTTTGAACAAAAAGTTCACCAATTTTTTAAAAAAAGTTCATGAGTTTTGAATAAAAAATCATGAAATTTGAAAAAATAGTTCACTGATTTTCAAAAAAGTTCCTCAACTTAGAAAAAGTTCATCAATTTGGAAAATTGTCATTGAAATTGAAAAAAAGTTCATCGATTTTGAAAAAAAGTTCATCAAAATTGAAAAAAGGTTCATCGAATTTGAAAAAAGTTCATAGAATTTCAAAATCGTTCATTGAATTTGAAAAATAGTTTATCAAGTTCAAAGGGGTGCAGGGGGAACCTAGTTGTATAAAAAGAAAAAAAGAAAAAATAAAAAAGGAAAAATGTAAAAGGGAAAGGAGAGAATAAAAGAGAGGAAAGGTTACAACTTATCACAACCTGCTGCATGGCAAGGTGGTAACACAAGCATGTGCTTGCAGCTAATTTGGGTTCTCATCCATCTCAGGTGTGGCGTGTGATTCATGATGGGCTACAAGTTTTAAAACAAGGCCAAATTAAGCGTCTTGAAGATGGTCAGTCCATTAAGATCTGGGAGGATAATTGGATTCCAAGGGACAGCATGTTGAGAACTCTGCATCCTAAAACAATTGACCCTCCAATCATGGCCAGTGAGTTGATAGAAAATGTGACCAAGTATTGGAACAAACAACTAGTCCAGGAACATTTGCAGCCCGTTGATGCTTCAGTTGTGCTGAATATTCCTTTGAGTTCCCGAAATTCAGAAGATAGCTGGGCATGGCATTATGAGCGGACTGGTATCTTCACTGTCCGCTCGGCATATCGTCTACTAGTGGACACAAAGAGGAGGCGGGAAAACTAGCTGGAAGGGCGAGCGGAATCATCCAACACTATGGCAGCTCATGGTCAGTGGAAGAAGTTATGGAAAGTTTGAGTTCTAGGTCAAATTAAGCTCTTTGCATGGCGTTTGGCTCGCAACTCGGTCCTAACCGAATCTGTAAGTCACCATAGGAACATGGCAGATGTTGATGTGTGTCCAATCTGTAACAGTGCGGTTGATGACTGGAGACATGCACTGATAAATTGCAACATGGTGAAATGTGTCTGGTCACTCTTGGAGGAGGATCGGGTCGAGCACGCCATCGCTTGTAACATCCTTGATGCAAAACTTTGGCTATTATTGGAGATGATGGAGTCAACTAAGAAGGAAGAGTTTCTGAAAATTCTGGTGACTTTATGGGCCATTTGGTGGGTTCGGCGGAAAGCCATTCACAAACAAGAATACCAATCTCCGCTTTCTACATATTGTTTTATTGAGAAATATTTGAATGATCCGGCTTTGATCCCGGCCAAGGCAGGCGGGCCACCTGTTGTTGTTCAAGCTAGAACAGACTTGGGTAGTAGGAGGACTTGGGTACCCCCTGTACAGGGGTGTGCTAAATTGATGGTGGACGCAGCAGTTTCAAAAAATCATGAAAAGGGAGCCTATGCAGTTGTTTGCAGGGACGAGAAAGGTGTTTACCAAGGCGCATTGGCGGTTGTCGTAGAGGACCAAGTAACACCGGATATCCTTGAAGCAATGGCTTTCCTTGAAGCTTTAGCTCTCGCTTCAGATCTTAATCTGACGAAGGTTCAAGTGGTAAGCGACTGTGTGGCCACGGTGCACCATCTGAAGAGACTATATTTGGGTGAAAGCTCCAGAATTGATGATATCAAGGAAAAGATGAAAGATTTTGAAATATGTCTCTTCGATCATGAGAGAAGAGAGAAGAACTGGGAGTCTCATAATTTGGCCAGAGCATCCGTTACTTTTAATCTTGCGCGCCACTTGTGGCTTATGAGCCCTCCAGAGTTCGTTTTGTATTGAACCTTTGATAGAGCTTGAATAAAGTTGAGTAACACCCCCCCCCCCTCAAAATAAAGAAAGAAAGCATGTAGCGGTGAGCGAGGTCGCAGGTTCGAGTCGCAACCTGCACCATCACTTTTATGCGTTATAAAAACATAGAAGAAGAAAAACCCTCAGGAACCCCTACTTGGGCCGGCCTAGCACGGGGCGCTGCAGGCACCAGTTTGCGAAATGCACACAAACGGGCGCCTGTAGTGCTAAATAGGAAACACCCCAAACTCGCCTAAAACTCTCTCCCCTGCCCTAGAGTTTCTGGGTGGGACCATTTTAGCACATTCGTCCGCTCGATGGCTGCGTTCACTCTAGTTTTCTTAAGGTTTATTTATTTTCCTGTTTTTGTCTTCTTCGGTTTTCTTTGCTTTCCTCTTTTCTTCTCATTTTAACTGATTTTTTTTTGTTCTTTCTTGATTGTCTTGCTTCCTAACATTTTTTTCTTTTTTGCACTAGCTTGTTTTCTTTCTTTTTTTCTATTTGATTTTATTTGTTTCTTTTTTGGTTTATTTGGATAGTTTATTTTTTATTCTTTTTTTCTTTAAAACATGTCTACATTTTTTATGCAGTGCATATTTTTATATCTCCAGAATATTTTTAATACATTATTAGAATTTTTAAAATATATATTTTTGATGTCTTTCGTTTTATATATGTTGTACATATATTTGGTATACATCTAATTTTTTTTATACAGGTTTAATATTTTTCATATACATAGGTAATTGCCCGTGCGTTGCAACGGGACCAATCTTTTAGTATGTATCTTTCTCTTAAAACAACAATAAAAAAAGTCCATAAACAAATGCAAACTGCATTGGTCAAAGGAGGGCACTCGCAGCACCATGTAGAGAGGTCACAAATAAGACAACGCCTCCAAAGTCCCACTATATGATGTGTGCTGAATTCTTACTAAAAATTATTTTGCTTTCACCCAGACTCACATAATAATAACACGAAAGAATTATGATGGAATTCCATGTTCAAGCCAGTAGTATTATTTTCCTTTGATTGTGCCATATTCCGTTGGTTACTTTTCATATTGTGTGTATCTTGCAGATAAATAAGAGTTTTAATGAATTGTTGGAACCTGACCAGTAGCAAAATATAGAACCACCCATTATTCTACTGCGTAATGCACATTTTAAAGCATATCAGGTGCGCTTCTTTCTGTTTGTGCCTTGAAAATACTGGAATAATTTTCTTGGCCTTGCCTTGAAACCAAAAAGTGTGTTATTGAAGATTTTTCCTAACTCGATCTATATGGCTAAATTTTTAATCTTACTTCTCTCCCATATTTCTTGTAAGAGCCATCAACTTCTGACCCCAGCAGTCCGCCAACCATGTACCTTCATTAGGAAAAACAAGAATCATACCTCATTATCTTGTACTCTTAGCATGAATATATTGGGAACACAGAGAGCAAAGAAAAGATCCTTGCACGATTCTCATCCTGTTAAACCAGCATTCATCACAATGTCCTTTAGAGATAGGATGTGACAGAAACACAATCGCCCACACAAAACGATCGCCCACAAACCAGTAAGCACATGATTATTTGTAATCTCCTATATTATGCAAAAATGCACTACATAGATATTATATCTGTATCAATATCAACTATTATCTTGTAGGGCATAAACTGCAGCAAACTAAGACTTGCAAGCAAAGGGATCTGTAGGATGTGACACTCTTTTCATGTAAGGGGTAAGTTTGATTGCCACAGAAAAGTATAGAAGATTTAATGGCTACAGACTTACGGTTTGGACAAAAGGGGTAATTAGAAATTGTTGTGTTAACATTTTACCTTGCCATGGTTCTTTCTCATATCAAGGAACTAAACAGCACCAGCATGCCGAGGCTCCAAGTATACAACAAAGGCAGCTAGCTTTTGGAAGAATGCATGTAGTATTTCAGAAGACTGTAATTAGAATGCCATCAAATGTTGAGAAATAATGAAACCTACCATTTCTCTTCCACCACCTTGATCTACATAATGGGTAGTACTATCATGGAAAACATATGACATAGGAACAATCGCATTAGATGTCCCATTTGTTCCTTGAATATAACTCCCAGTGGCAAAAATGTTGTGAACCGAGGAGGTCATCCTTGTGTAACCCTAGTTCCCTACTGAAACTCTCATTAACATGTGTTGTGGCCTTTTAACGACATTCCCGCCAAGCTTTAAGAGGCAATACCTCTCCAAAGTCATGAAATCTAAGCAGTCATGATCAAAGTCCCTGTCGTAAATTATCTCTCTGTCCAAGAAAGCCGCATTCTGGAATTAGCTGGCGCAACATTAGGAGCAGTATAAGATGTAATGTCTTCAAACAGAGCAAAGGAGGGCACATTAGAATGCATCACATAGTCCTATACATATGGATATTAAATGAAATGGAGCAGAAAACTTATAGCAAAGTTATCTTCAGCTGTCTCCCATATTGATGTACAGAATAAGTTTCTTAAAAAACACATAGATCCTTCTTATGTTAATGCTTCATCTCTATTTTGACTAACAAGCAATTGAGCAAGCGAGCAAAAAGATTCTAAGTACTCCATTGGTAAATCAGTACTAACCGTTGTGATTCGCATTCATGCATATATGTCGATGGCAGGATCAGACCCGCCGCTGGCACCGGTCAGCCCAGCAAACTGAAGGAAATTAATGTCAGTTAATCTCAATGGACCAAACCATGCTTAAGTACACTTAATCACCCTATTTAACTATTAGCAGCTTAGCATTGTCCAGACAGGAGGTGAACTGAATGAATTGTTGTATACTACCCTCATCACGCAATGGTTTAGGGTTCCCAGTGTTTGTCCATTCATTCAGTTACAGTCAGAACATGTTGGGGAACGTAGCAGAAAATTAAAATTTTTCCTACGGTTTCACCAAGATCCATCTATGAGTTCATCTAAGCAACGAGTCTAGGGAGAGAGTTTGCATCTACATACCACTTGTAGATCGCGTGCGGAAGCTTGCAAGGTGATGATGTAGTCGTACTCGACATGATCCAAATCACCGATGACCAGCGCCGAACGGACGGCACCTCCGCGTTCAACACACGTACGGGACGGGAGACGTCTCCTCCTTCTTGATCCAGCAAGGGGGAAGGAGAGGTTGATGAAGATCCAGCAGCACGACGGCGTGGTGGTGGATGCAGGGCGTCACAGCAGTAGGGCTTCGCCGAGACTACGAGGGAGAGACGTAACGGGGGGAGATGGAGGCGCCAGGGGCTGGTGTATCAAGTCCCTCCTCTCCCCCACTATATATAGGGGTGCCAAGGGGGGGCGCCGGCCCTAGTAGATGAGATCTACTAGGGGGGGCGGCGGCCTAGGGGAGGTTTCCCTCCCCCCCAAGGCACCTAGGGGTGCCTTCCACCACTAGGACTCCTCCTAGGGGGAAACCCTAGGCACATGGGCCTATAGGGGCTGGTGCCCTTGGCCCATGATGGCCAAGGCGCACCCCCTACAGCCCATGTGGCCCCCCGGGACAGGTGGCCCCACCCGGTGGACCCCCGGGACCCTTCCGGTGGTCCCGGTACAATACCGATAACCCCGAAACTTGTCCCGATGCCCGAAATAGCACTTCCTATATATAATTCTTTACCTCCGGACCATTCCGGAACTCCTCGTGACGTCCGGGATCTCATCCGGGACTCCGAACAACATTCGGGTTTCTGCATATACATATCTTCATAACCCTAGCGTCACCGAACCTTAAGTGTGTAGACCCTACGGGTTCGGGAGACATGCAGACATGACCGAGATGCTCTCAGTCAATAACCATCAGCGGGATCTGGATACCCATGATGGCTCCCACATGCTCCTCGATGTTGTCATCGGATGAACCACTATGTCGAGGATTCGATCAAACCCTGCATGCAATTCCCTTTGTCAATCGGTACGTTACTTGCCCGAGACTCGATCGTCGGTATCCCAATACCTTGTTCAGTCTCGTTACCGGCAAGTCACTTTACTCGTACCGTAATGCATGATCCCGTGTCCAACACCTTGGTCACATTGAGCTCATTATGATGATGCATTACCGAGTGGGCCCAGAGATACCTCTCCGTCATACGGAGTGACAAATCCCAGTCTCGATCCGTGTCAACCCAACAGCTACTTTCGGAGATACCTGTAATGCACCTTTATAGTCACCCAATTACGTTGTGACGTTTGATACACCCAAGGCACTCTTACGGTATCCGGGAGTTACACGATCTCATGGTCGAAGGAAGAGATACTTGACACTTGCAAAGCTCTAGCAAAACGAACTACACGATCTTTTATGCTATGCTTAGGATTGGGTCTTGTCCATCACATCATTCTCCTAATGATGTGATCCCGTTATCAACGACATCCAATGTCCATAGTCAGGAAACCATGACTATCTGTTGATCACAACGAGCTGGTCAACTAGAGGCTTACCAGGGACATAGTGTGGTCTAAGTATTCACACGTGTATTACGATTTCCGGATAATACAGTTATAGCATGAATAAAAGACAATTATCATGAACAATGAAATATAATAATACTTTTATTATTGCCTCTAGGGCATATTTCCAACAGTCTCCCACTTGCACTAGAGTCACCAATCTAGTTACATTGTGATGAATCGAACACCCATAGAGTTCTGGTGTTGATCATGTTTTGCACGCGAGAGAGGTTTAGTCAGCGGATCTGCGACATTCAGATCCGTGTGCACTTTGCAAATCTCTATGTCTCCATCTTGAACATTTTCACGGATGGAGTTGAAACGATGCTTGATGTGCCTGGTTTTCTTGTGAAACCTGGGCTCCTTTGCGAGGGCAATAGCTCCAGTGTTGTCACAGAAGAGTTTGATCGGCCCCGACGCATTGGGTATGACTCCTAGGTCGGTGATGAACTCCTTCACCCAAATCGCTTCATGTGCTGCCTCCGAGGCTGCCATGTACTCCGCTTCACACGTAGACCCCGCCACGACGCTCTGCTTGCAGCTGCACCAGCTTACTGCTCCACCATTCAACATATACACGTATCTGGTTTGTGACTTAGAGTCATCCAGATCTGAGTCGAAGCTAGCGTCGACGTAACCCTTTACGACGAGCTCTTCGTCTCCTCCATAAACGAGAAACATGTCCTTTGTCCTTTTCAGGTACTTCAGGATATTCTTGACCGCTGTCCAGTGTTCCTTGCCGGGATTACTTTGGTATCTTGCTACCAAACTTACGGCAAGGTTTACATCGGGTCTGGTACACAGCATGGCATACATAATAGATCCTATGGCTGAAGCATAGGGGATGACACTCATCTCTTCTTTATCTTTTGCCGTGGTCGGTGACTGAGCTGAGCTCAGTCTCATACCTTGTAACATAGGCAAGAACCCCTTCTTGGACTAATCCATTCTGAATCTCTTCAAAATCTTATCAAGGTATGTGCTTTGTGAAAGACCTATGAGGCGTCTCGATCTATCTCTATAGATCTTGATGCCTAATATATAAGCAGCTTCTCCAAGGTCCTTCATTGAAAAACACTTATTCAAGTAGGCCTTAATGCTGTCCAGAAATTCTATATTATTTCCCATCAGGAGTATGTCATCTACATATAATATGAGAAATGCTACAGAGCTCCCACTCACTTTCTTGTAAACGCAGGCTTCTCCATAAGTCTGCATAAACCCAAATGCTTTGATCATCTCATCAAAGCGAATGTTCCAACTCCGAGATGCTTGCACCAGTCCATAAATGGATCGCTGGAGCTTGCATACTTTGTTAGCATTCCGAGGATCGACAAAACCTTCCGGCTGCATCATATACAGTTCTTCCTTAAGATGCCCGTTAAGGAATGCTGTTTTGACGTCCATCTGCCATATCTCATAATCATAGTATGCGGCAATTGCTAACATGATTCGGACGGACTTTAGCTTCGCTACGGGAGAGAATGTCTCGTCGTAGTCAATCCCTTGAACCTGTCGATAACCCTTAGCGACAAGTCGAGCTTTATAGATGGTAACATTACCATCCGCGTCCGTCTTCTTCTTAAAGATCCATTTGTTTTCTATCGCTCGCCGATCATCGGGCAAGTCTGTCAAACTCCATACTTTGTTTTCATACATGGATTCTATCTCGGATTTCATGGCTTCAAGCCATTTGTTGGAATCCGGGCCCGCCATTGCTTCTTCATAGTTCGAAGGTTCATTGTTGTCTAACAACATGATTTCCAGGACAGGGTTGCCGTACCACTCTGGTGCGGAACGTGTCCTTGTGGACCTACGAAGTTCAGCAGTAACTCGATCCGAAGTCCCTTGATCATTATCATGGTTTTCCTCTTCAGTTGGTGTGGGCATCACAAGAACGGTTTCCTGTGCTGCGTCACTATCCCGCTCAAGAGGTAGTACTTCATCGAGTTCTACTTTCCTCCCACTTACTTCTTTCGAGAGAAACTCTTTTTCCAGAAAGCATCCGTTCTTGGCAACAAAGATCTTGCCTTCGGATCTTAAGTAGAAGGTATACCCTACAGTTTCCTTAGGGTATCCTATGAATACGCATTTTTCCGACTTGGGTTCAAGCTTTTCAGGTTGAAGTTTCTTGACATAAGCATCGCATCCCCAAACTTTCAGAAACGACAGCTTAGGTTTCTTTCCAAACCATAATTCATACGGTGTCGTCTCAACGGATTTAGACGGTGCCCTATTTAAAGTGAATGTAGCTGTCTCTAGAGCGTATCCCCAAAATGATAGCGGTAAATCGGTAAGAGACATCATAGACCGCACCATATCCAATAGGGTGCGATTACGACGTTCGGACACACCGTTTCGCTGAGGTGTTCCAGGCGGCGTGAGCTGTGAAACGATTCCACATTTCTTTAAGTGTGTACCAAATTCGTGACTTAAGTATTCTCCTCCACGATCTGATCGTAAGAATTTTATCTTTCGGTCACGTTGATTCTCCACCTCATTCTGAAATTCCTTGAACTTTTTAAAGGTCTTAGACTTGTGTTTCATTAAGTAGACATACCCATATCTACTCAAGTCATCTGTGAGAGTGAGAACATAACGATATCCTCCGCGAGCCTCAACGCTCATTGGACCGCACACATCGGTATGTATGATTTCCAACAAGTTGGTTGCTCGCTCCATTGTTCCGGAGAACGGAGTCTTGGTCATTTTGCCCAAGAGGCATGGTTCGCACGTGTCAAATGATTCATAATCAAGAGACTCTAAAAGTCCATCGGCATGGAGCTTCTTCATGCGCTTGACACCAATGTGACCAAGGCGGCAGTGCCACAAGTATGTGGGACTATCGTTATCAACTTTAAATCTTTTGGCATCTACACTATGAACATGTGTAATATTACGCTCAAGATTCATTAAGAATAAACCATTGACCATCGGAGCATGACCATAAAACATATTTCTCATATAAATCGAACAACCATTATTCTCAGATTTAAATGAGTAGCCATCTCGTATTAAACGAGATCCTGATACAATGTTCATGCTCAAACTTGGCACTAAATAACAATTATTAAGGTTCAAAACTAATCCCGTAGGTAAGTGTAGAGGCAGCGTGCCGACGGCGATCACATCGACTCTGGAACCATTCCCGACGCGCATCGTCACCTTGTCCTTTGCCAGTCTCCGTTTATTCCGCAGCTCCTGCTGTGAGTTAAATATGAGCAACGGCACCGGTATCAAATACCCAGGAGTTACTACGATTACACATCAATCACATGTATATCAAATATACCTTTGGTGTTGCCGGCCTTCTTATCCGCTAAGTATTTGGGGCAGTTCCGCTTCCAGTGACCCTTCCCCTTGCAATAAAAGCACTCAGTCTCAGGCTTGGGTCCATTCTTTGACTTCTTCCCGGCAACTGGCTTACCAGGCGCGGCAACATCTTTGCCGTCCTTCTTGAAGTTCTTCTTACCCTTGCCCTTCTTGAACTTAGTGGTCTTATTGACCATCAACACTTGATGTTCTTTCTTGATTTCAGCCTCTGCTGACTTCAGCATTGAGAACACTTCAGGAATGGTCTTTTCCATCCCCTGCATGTTGTAGTTCATCACAAAGCTCTTGTAGCTTGGTGGGAGCGACTGGAGGATTCTGTCAATGACCGCCTCATCTGGGAGGTTAATGTTCAGCTGGGTCATACGGTTGTGCAACCCAGACATCTTTAGGATGTGCTCACTGACAGAACTGTTTTCCTCCATCTTACAACTGTAGAACTTGTCGGAGACATCATATCTCTCGACCCGGGCATGAGCTTGAAAAACTAGTTTCAGCTCTTCGAACATCTCATATGCTCCGTGGTGCTCAAAACGCTTTTGGAGCCCCGGTTCTAAGCTGTAAAGCATGCCGCACTGAACGAGGGAGTAATCATCAGCGCGAGTTTGCCAAGCATTCATAATGTCTTGGTTCTCTGGGACGGGAGCGTCACCTAGCGGTCCTTCTAGGACATATTGTTTCCTGGCAGCTATGAGGATGATCCTCAGGTTCCGGACCCAGTCCGTATAGTTGCTGCCATCATCTTTCAGCTTGGTTTTCTCTAGGAACGCGTTGAAGTTCATGTTGACATTAGCATTGGCCATTGATCTACAAGACATATTTGCAAAGGTTTTAGACTAAGTTCATGATAATAAAGTTCTAATCAAATTATGAACTCCCACTTAGATTAGACATCCCTTTAGTCATCTAAGTGTTACACGATCCGAGTCGACTAGCCCGTGTCCGATCATCACGTGAGACGGACTAGTCATCGTCGGTGAACATTTTCATGTTGATTGTATCTTCCATACGACTCGTGTTCAACCTTTCGGTCTCCGTGTTCCGAGGCCATGTCTGCACATGCTAGGCTCGTCAAGTTAACCCTAAGTGTTTTCGCTGTGTAAAACTGTCTTACACCCGTTGTATGTGAACGTAAGAATCCATCACACCCGATCATCACGTGGTGCTTAGAAACGACGAACTGTAGCAATGGTGCACAGTTAGGGGAGAACACTTCTTGAAATTTTATAAGGGATCATCTTATTTACTACCGTCGTCCTAAGTAAACAAGATGCATAATACATAATAAACATCACATGCAATTATATAGTTGTGACATGATATGGCCAATATCATATAGCTCCATTCATCTTCGGGGCTCCATGATCATCTTGTCACCGGCTTGACACCATGATCTCCATCATCGTGTCTTCATGAAGTTGTCACGCCAACGACTACTTCTACTTCTATGACTAACGTTTAGCAATAAAGTAAAGTAGTTTACATGACGTTATTCAATGACACGCAGGTCATACAAAAAATAATGACAACTCCTGTGGCTCCTGCCGGTTGTCATACTCATCGACATGCAAGTCGTGAATCCTATTACAAAGAACATGATCTCATACATCACAATTCATCATTCATCACAACTTCTGGCCATATCACATCACATGATCAATCGCTGCAAAAACAAGTTAGACGTCCTCTAATTGTTGTTGCATCTTTTACGTGGCTGCAATTGGGTTCTAGCAAGAACGTTTTCTTACCTACGAATCACCACAACGTGATTTTGTCAACTTCTATTTACCCTTCATAAGGGCCCTGTTCATCGATTCCGCTCCAACTAAGGTGGGAGAGACAGACACCCGCCAGCCACCTTATGCAACTTGTGCATGTCAGTCGGTGGAACCGGTCTCACGTAAGCGTACGTGTAAGGTTGGTCCGGGCCGCTTCATCCCACAATACCGTTGAGCAAGAAAAGACTAGTAGAGGCAAGTAAGATGACAAAATCCACGCCCACAACAAAATTGTGTTCTACTCGTGCAAAGAGAACTACGCATAGACCTAGCTCATGATGCCACTGTTGAGGAACGTAGCAGAAAATTAAAATTTTTCCTACGGTTTCACCAAGATCCATCTATGAGTTCATCTAAGCAACGAGTCTAGGGAGAGAGTTTGCATCTACATACCACTTGTAGATCGCGTGCGGAAGCTTGCAAGGTGATGATGTAGTCGTACTCGACGTGATCCAAATCACCGATGACCAGCGCCGAACGGACGGCACCTCCGCGTTCAACACACGTACGGGACGGGAGACGTCTCCTCCTTCTTGATCCAGCAAGGGGGAAGGAGAGGTTGATGAAGATCCAGCAGCACGACGGCGTGGTGGTGAATGCAGGGCGTCACAGCAGCAGGGCTTCGCCGAGACTACGAGGGAGAGACGTAACGGGGGGAGATGGAGGCGCCAGGGGCTGGTGTATCAAGTCCCTCCTCTCCCCCACTATATATAGGGGTGCCAAGGGGGGGCGCCGGCCCTAGTAGATGAGATCTACTAGGGGGGGCGGCGGCCTAGGGGAGGTTTCCCTCCCCCCCAAGGCACCTAGGGGTGCCTTCCACCACTAGGACTCCTCCTAGGGGGAAACCCTAGGCGCATGGGCCTATAGGGGCTGGTGCCCTTGGCCCATGATGGCCAAGGCGCACCCCCTACAGCCCATGTGGCCCCCCGGGACAGGTGGCCCCACCCGGTGGACCCCCGGGACCCTTCCGGTGGTCCCGGTACAATACCGATAACCCCGAAACTTATCCCGATGCCCGAAATAGCACTTCCTATATATAATTCTTTACCTCCGGACCATTCCAGAACTCCTCGTGACGTCTGGGATCTCATCCGGGACTCCGAACAACATTCGGGTTTCTGCATATGCATATCTTCATAACCCTAGCGTCACCGAACCTTAAGTGTGTAGACCCTACGGGTTCGGGAGACATGCAGACATGACCGAGACGCTCTCAGTCAATAACCATCAGCGGGATCTGGATACCCATGATGGCTCCCACATGCTCCTCGATGTTGTCATCGGATGAACCACTATGTCGAGGATTCGATCAAACCCTGTATGCAATTCCCTTTGTCAATCGGTACGTTACTTGCCCGAGACTCGATCGTCGGTATCCCAATACCTTGTTCAGTCTCGTTACCGGCAAGTCACTTTACTCGTACCGTAATGCATGATCCCGTGTCCAACACCTTGGTCACATTGAGCTCATTATGATGATGCATTACCGAGTGGGCCCAGAGATACCTCTCCGTCATACGGAGTGACAAATCCCAGTCTCGATCCGTGTCAACCCAACAGCTACTTTCGGAGATACCTGTAATGCACCTTTATAGTCACCCAGTTACGTTGTGACGTTTGATACACCCAAAGCACTCTTACGGTATCCGGGAGTTACACGATCTCATGGTCGAAGGAAGAGATACTTGACACTTGCAAAGCTCTAGCAAAACGAACTACACGATCTTTTATGCTATGCTTAGGATTGGGTCTTGTCCATCACATCATTCTCCTAATGATGTGATCCCGTTATCAACGACATCCAATGTCCATAGTCAGGAAACCATGACTATCTGTTGATCACAACGAGCTGGTCAACTAGAGGCTTACCAGGGACATAGTGTGGTCTAAGTATTCACACGTGTATTACGATTTCCGGATAATACAGTTATAGCATGAATAAAAGACAATTATCATGAACAATGAAATATAATAATACTTTTATTATTGCCTTTAGGGCATATTTCCAACAGACTGTTGGGGAACGTTGCAGAAAATTAAAATTTTTCCTACGGTTTCACCAAGATCCATCTATGAGTTCATCTAAGCAACGAGTCTAGGGAGAGAGTTTGCATCTACATACCACTTGTAGATCGCGTGCGGAAGCTTGCAAGGTGATGATGTAGTCGTACTCGACGTGATCCAAATCACCAATGACCAGCGCCGAACGGACGGCACCTCCGCGTTCAACACACGTACGGGACGGGAGACGTCTCCTCCTTCTTGATCCAGCAAGGGGGAAGGAGAGGTTGATGAAGATCCAGCAGCACGACGGCGTGGTGGTGGATGCAGGGCGTCACAGCAGCAGGGCTTCGCCGAGACTACGAGGGAGAGACGTAACGGGGGGAGATGGAGGCGCCAGGGGCTGGTGTGTGAAGTCCCTCCTCTCCCCCACTATATATAGGGGTGCCAGGGGGGCGCCGGCCCTAGTAGATGAGATCTACTAGGGGGGCGGCGGCCTAGGGGAGGTTTCCCTCCCCCCCAAGGCACCTAGGGGTGCCTTCCACCACTAGGACTCCTCCTAGGGGGAAACCCTAGGCGCATGGGCCTATAGGGGCTGGTGCCCTTGGCCCATGAAGGCCAAGGCGCACCCCCTACAGCCCATGTGGCCCCCCGGGACAGGTGGCCCCACCCGGTGGGCCCCCGGGACCCTTCCGGTGGTCCCGGTACAATACCGATAACCCCGAAACTTGTCCCGATGCCCGAAATAGCACTTCCTATATATAATTCTTTACCTCCGGACCATTCCGGAACTCCTCGTGACGTCCGGGATCTCATCCGAGACTCCGAACAACATTCGGGTTTCTGCATATCCATATCTTCATAACCCTAGCGTCACCGAACCTTAAGTGTGTAGACCCTACGGGTTCGGGAGACATGCAGACATGACCGAGACGCTCTCAGTCAATAACCATCAGCGGGATCTGGATACCCATGATGGCTCCCACATGCTCCTCGATGTTGTCATCGGATGAACCACTATGTCGAGGATTCGATCAAACCCTGTATGCAATTCCCTTTGTCAATCGGTACGTTACTTGCCCGAGACTCGATCGTCGGTATCCCAATACCTTGTTCAGTCTCGTTACCGGAAAGTCACTTTACTCGTACCGTAATGCATGATCCCGTGTCCAACACCTTGGTCACATTGAGCTCATTATGATGATGCATTACCGAGTGGGCCCAGAGATACCTCTCCGTCATACGGAGTGACAAATCCCAGTCTCGATCCGTGTCAACCCAACAGCTACTTTCGGAGATACCTGTAATGCACCTTTATAGTCACCCAGTTACGTTGTGACGTTTGATACACCCAAGGCACTCTTACAGTATCCGGGAGTTACACGATCTCATGGTCGAAGGAAGAGATACTTGACACTTGCAAAGCTCTAGCAAAACGAACTACACGATCTTTTATGCTATGCTTAGGATTGGGTCTTGTCCATCACATCATTCTCCTAATGATGTGATCCCGTTATCAACGACATCCAATGTCCATAGTCAGGAAACCATGACTATCTGTTGATCACAGCGAGCTGGTCAACTAGAGGCTTACCAGGGACATAGTGTGGTCTAAGTATTCACACGTGTATTACGATTTCCGGATAATACAGTTATAGCATGAATAAAAGACAATTATCATGAACAATGAAATATAATAATACTTTTATTATTGCCTCTAGGGCATATTTCCAACAGGACAACCACCATGCCTGTTGCTACACATGATCCAGGTAGTTAGTTGGATAGGAGAGCGAGTGCCTCGACGATTGCAAGCGCAAGGGGAGGACCGAGAAGAGCGTCACAGGTCGCCGCCGCCATGGGTAACAAACTCACACGGGCCTGAAGCCCTCAACGACAGAGAACGGCTGGGGCAGTGCGAAGTAGGACGTCCCGGTCCTGAACGACACGCCCACATGGGATAGGACAACGAGTATAGCACCAGCAATGGCTTCCGCCTGCCACCGCTTCATGGCACTCGCTTACTTGCGCTCTCCGCGGACATCGATGGTCCTCGCTCAATCACCTCGTGCGGTGGCCACTGGCGACGCTGGCAAGCACCCCACCAGGCAAATCTATGAAGGGGTCTAAGGATGAGAGACGCTGCTTTTTTTTCTTTGAACATACTCCTAGATGAGAGCCGCTGCTTATCAATCAGGGCCGGCAGCACGGGGGAAAGGAGGCGATAGTTCTGCCATGCCACATCTCAAGGTATGGTAATTGCAGGTGCATTAAAAATTTCACGAGATTAAAGGGCGAGAGGATTCCGATCCGGTTCTTAGATGCGCAAGCCATGGAAGGAAACGGGTCGGTTTTTAATCGTTTGTTTTGATCATGATTGATTGACTTACCAATTGTGAAAAGGAAAATCAGGAGGGGTGGGATAGTGTACTGAAGGTGGGGTGGGAGAGAAGGTTGGACGAAAATTTTGACGTAAGAGGGGAGAGGGAACGTTACGTTTCTTTTAGATAGTAGAGATGATTAATAATTTATAAATATATGTTTTCACGTCTATTGTTTTCATAAACATTGTACATTTTTTGGATACATCTAAAATATGTTTTAATACATGTTTACATTTTTCCAAAACATGATTAACATTTTTTTTCAAATATTTGTTTTGGTGTTATTGTTTATATATATATATTAAAAAAAATCATATACGTAATTTTTTTCAAATATAAGGTTTGATGTCTTGTTTTTTCCGCATGCGTAGTACATTTTTCTTATAGATTAGAAACACATTTAACCTTTTTGTGAATTACAAGAACATTTTTATACATTACATAAACATTATTAAAAACATGTACTCCCTCCGTCCCATAATGTAAGATGCTTTTTGACACTACACTAGTGTCAAAAAATATCCTACAGTATGGGACAGAGGGAGTACATGTTTTTGAAACGCTTGATCATTTTGTAAATGTCACAATTTTTTTCCCAAAAGCTATCAACATTGCTTAAGTTATTGTAACAAACAAATTATACTGGGTTAACATTTTTCAAATTCTTGATTATAATTTTTTGAAGTAAATTATGTTTTCGAATTCTTGTATTGAATATGTATTCGAAAATACAAACAAAAGAAAAGAAAGAGAATCTAGAAACATATGGAAAAATGGGACTAAACTGAAAGTTGGGTCGGCCCATTTTTTGTGGCTGGGAAGGTGCTCCTTCAGCACGACCTTCTTTGGTCTTCTATAAGTGAGGCATAGGCGCTCCCCTCTCCAAAGGCAAAGTCTCCCAACCAACACGTCTACTAGCGTCCAACGGTGCTTCTCATGCCACCGTCGCCGTCGTCATCTGAGCAAATCAGGTCCCCTCCCCTTAGGCTGCCATCTTGGCGCTAAGAGGTGGGGGGACCTCGTACCTTTAAGATCTCTATGTTCTTCGTCAATGTCTAGTGATCATCATAGTTTTTTGAGAATAAATTTCCTTTCTTTTTTTGGCAGTGCTATGAGGTTAGAGAGTTTTCTGTTCTCGCAGATTCAATTATTTGGATCTGATGAGTTTATGTTGCTGTGTCAAGCTTTTGTTTAGTTTGATTCATTGTGGGGGTGAAATCTTTCATTGACACCATGGTGAAGATATAGTGATTCGACGGCCTACACTTTTAGGGATCAACCCTGGCCCAAGTACGTTCATCGATCAAGGCTTCCCATCTTTTTGGATGGCCGACTCAAGGCGCGTTCAAAAATCATTATTGGTAATGTTCGTGCGGGTTAAAGAGTGACAATATCGTTGCTCCAGTCCAATTGCAGTCTCTATACCTAAGTCTTTGGAGTATTTGTTCAAGCAGAGACTGATACCGCGAAGAAGGTGTTTCCAAAAGATTTCATTGCAATTCTTCATAGGAGTTACTTTGTATTTCCCCCCTTAAATCTTAGGTCCAAATCAGTGTATCTATAATTGTTATGAGTTGAATATAAAGTAACAGATGTTTCTAAAAAAAGATGCTCCCTTCAAATTTGGGCACAATCAAACCTGGCCAACTAGGTCGTTCCTAGCGTGCCAGCCCATTAGCACGTGTGTCTGGCCCATCATGGGCCTAGCTGACATGTGGCTAAACGGGTCGTGCCCGACACGCGGCGCGCCATGGGCCATTCCCGGGTCGTGAGGTGAGGCCTGTGTGCCTGGACGACTCGTTTTATTTATTTTCCTGTTTAATTTTTGTATATATATACTAAAAAATCCACCCTCTCCCCCCCCTTCCCAAAAAAATCATCTGAAATTGGCCCAAAACGCGTGGCCCATTAGCGATTAATGTGTCACAGACCAGCCCATTTATTATGTGTGTCGTGACTTGGCGATTATATTGGCAGTAAATTAATTATTACGCGTGGCCCCAGTCAGTCTAACATGAACCTCCTACGTGGATAATTTACTGAGTTCCCATTCTTTGCCGTGCGTTCTTCTACCACACGGGTGGCGTGTGATTTTCATGTAGTGACCATTCATTAGTCACTTCCCTTAAAAAACTTGAAGAAGATCAAACAAACAACAAAACCTGGTAAAACAAATTCATATATAGTCCTCGCAGGTACAACGCTCAAGCGGATGGCGACGTTTCCTCTTCGAGTTTGTCTTTCGGATTTTGATCTCCCTCGTGTTTATCTATTTGGACGTAGTCGATGGAGCTCCGACGTATATTCCTGTCGTCTCCTTGGGACGGCGAGGTTAGAGTTTCTTGTACGGGATTTAGTCGCTTGGTGGCCTTGGAATCTTGATGTAATAATTTGTATTATGTTTGAGATACTTCATAACTTTGGTGAATTTTTATAATAGATCGATTCTTTTCAAAAAACTAGTCATACTAGATAATACCCCGCGCGTTGCGGCGGGAATTTGTAGCAATGATTTATTTTGGAACAAAATACCAAATATATTATATGCATGTGACAGCAAATAATGTACTAATGCAGAAATGTCATGTATGAATTCGCATCACATCGAATGATGTTGACCATTTAGAAAAAATCAAGCCACCTAAAAAGGTAAATAATAACAGCTTATAACCACCTAAAAATGATAATTAATAACAACTTAACCTTTTGGGTATGCCTGTGGTTAGGCTGAAAGGTTTCAATTTCGTAAAATCATCTAAACCAATAAGATGTTCACAAAAGTCATTACAATCTTGGCCGTATTTACATTTCACACATATTACAGATTTTTTGAATTACATAACAATAAAATGAGTATCTTACATTTGTCGATCTTCTGTACATGCATGAGAAGAATTTGGTGGTAACTAAATGTTCTTTCTGAAGTACAATCCAAAAGCTGCAAACTTGAATGTTTCGGATAGACATGACCTAGAGCCCTCAAATGAGAAATAAAAAAATTAGTGTACCAAGTTTTTTCTCCACCTCGAATTCAGTCTGAATACTCCTGAAAATATTAGATGGATACCATATGAAACAAAAAAAAATAAAATGCTACCGGTTTCTGTTTTTTTTTGGAGAAAAGGGATCACACTTGAAACCAAAACTTTGCTAACTTAGCGACCTGTGTCTTCTTAATTTTTTTAATTGTTACTCCTTATGCCTGCTATGATATGACACTTCAAACTAAAAACTGCAGTTCGCTCTTTGCTGACAAATAAATAAATAATAATGCTTCAAGATAAGATAATCAAATGGGTTGGGCTGTGTGAAGTAACCATCAGAAGCTAATAGAGACCGCTCCGTAGAGAAGGATAAGGATAAGACGTACATACAGTAGTAGTGGGAAGGATAAGGAGTCGCTCATTGTTCTGCTGTGGCGCGGGTGGCCGGATCAGCATGCACCGGCGGCTGTGCAGCCGATGTGGAGGTAGCCCAAGTTGGCCGCGGCTAGTTGCTGGATAGCAGCACGGTCCAGATTCTTGAGCTCATCCTCTCGTCGCAGATCTGCAGCCCTGCGCCCCTGCCCGACGCCGCACCAGTGGCTGGTCTGATTCTGGTGGAACCGACCAGAACCAATCCCCCCAACGGCGTCGGCGCTCCCTTGGCCAGAATAGAGTCAGAGACGAAAGGTAAGGACCATGTCTCCACAGCAGTCATCTCGACTAAACACACGGGGATATGGGAGATTGTAGGAAAAAATGGCTTGAAGATCAGAGAAATGAATCTGGTACAGAGAGAGGGAGGGAAAGGTCACTGCAGAGGGAGCACCCATCTGTCCCCAACCAAACCTCGCAATCTTCGCTACTCCGTCGCTTCGCTCAAGCATAGCCGCTCATACCATGGAAGAGAGATATTTGTAGAGCGGGGGAGAAGAAGGATCGTGAAGGGGAAAAGATTGGGCAGGGGATAGGAATGGCCATGAGGACGCGGATGGCCCGGCGGAGGAGTAGTGGGGAGTCGAGGATAAGAGGCGATGCGTCATCGGTTATAGAACAACAGGAACACGTCGACGGGCGAAACTGCCGCTGGAGATCCTTCGCTACTCTAGCTATTTATATTGGAGGGGTAGTGGGGAGTCAGGATAAGAGGCGATGCATCATCGGTTACAGAACAACATGAAGATGAGCCAATACTAAATTAAATCACACCATTTACTTCAAAAAATCATACCATTAACCGAAACAGAGAAAAAATGAATTGCTGACATGGGTGGGTTGCTGATGTGGAAGGCTGCTGATGTGGATAGGCTACATGTTAAGATAAATAAATTAGTGAGGATCAACTTCTTAAGTATATAGGATACAGTACTACTATATAACAAGCTACACTGCCTACAAGCAAAGCACGACTATACTTACATTATATTAGTAGATGCATCTGAAGTAAAACATATACTCCCTCCATTCGAAATTACTTGTCTCAAAAATGAATGTATCTAGAACTAAAACACGTCTAAATATATTCATTTCTGCGACAAGTAATTCCATATATAGTAGAACAATCTGGCTTGCCCGACAAGTCGAAATTACATGGCAACCAATCGGTACGACGAGCAGAATGATCAAGCGGTTGCTTCTTCCGTTGACGACAACTTGGCGTATCCAGCAGCCCCAAGCTGGTTGTCGCTGTTCTCTTTGCGCTTGTAGTAGAACGCGGTCATGGCGCAGACGGCGAACAGCTGCACCAGTGCCATCAGAGCCGCGTACACAAAACCCAGGAGCAGCCCAAGCGCCACGCTACCGCCCGGGCATGTCGTCGCGAGCGTGTGCACCGGTGATAAGACGGCGGCCAGGGCGCCGATAACGGCGACGTACAGCACGACCTGCCTTCTCTTCCCCTTGGCCAGCCTCCACGCCCTGCCTAACGCGGCCGCGCCGTGGCAGCCGGGCTCGGCCACCGCCACGACCACGCTGAAGGAGCACAGGAAAGAGAAGTAGACGAGGAAGACGGCGGCCGCACCGAAGAGCAGGCCCGACGCCAGGAGGAGCACCATGAAGTACTTCCTCAGCATGACCATGAGGACGCCGAGAAGAAGCACACCCACGAACGCCAGAAGCACGATGCAGACGATTTCCAGGACGTAGACGAAGGCGAGCGTGAGAAGGGGTCAATAGCTCCTGTGCGACGTTTTTGAGGTGAATTGGCAAGAGTGCGACGTTGTTCGAGCAAATGGCTGTGGTGTGACAATTTTGAGCAGGCAAATAGCCCACATATGACATGGCTGTTAAATGTGGTTAAATTGGTCGTCAACCAAGCCTGCCCGTTTATATTAGGACATGTGGGTCCAACCTAATTGTTCCTCAAAACAGCTGACCGTACCCTGCCGCCCGACCGTGTCGGGCCCGCCACTCTGCCCCCCTTCTTCTCCGGTGGCGGCGGATCTTGCATTCTCGGTGGCGGCGGCGGAGCCCTCGTTCTCAACGGCGACGGAGCCTTCGTCCTCAGAAAATGGTGAGTGAATTCAAACCCTAGTCGCCCTCCCGTTCCTCTCTCTGGCCCGTAGATCTCAGCTCGTTTCCTCTGTTTTCGCTTGCGGAATCAATAGGTTGTGAGGGGAGCCCGTGGGCATATTGAGATGGAGCCGCCAGATTCAACTTCGAATAGGTAATGCGCCTCTCTCCGATCCAATTTTGCATGCAATTAGGGGGTGGCCTCATCTGCCTTTTCTCACGGGCTCACACTGTCTGCCACTGACAGAGGGGATGCTGCCGCTCGGACCTTCGAATTGACAGTCAATTTCTTTCCATCAAAGGTAAAATTAGTTGATGGTAGCATACAAAACATTGAGAGAGACACTATTGTTAAATGGGAGGTTGAGTTTACATAGATTGATCCACAAGTTCTACAGAACATGGGAGAGACGGCAGTGAAGAAATGGGTGGAAAAAATTGGCGAGAATATTGTTTGGGGTCCAGAGCAAGAAGTATCACTGTTGCGGTTTGATGATTGGAAAGGAGAGTATGTGAGAATAGAAGATGGTGAACAGATTGTTGAAGAAATCGATCGGCAAAACGGCTGGACAAGCAAACGGGCTAATTTTTTTTGCTGAGCTCGTTGATCTGAATATTTTTTTCGAAGGTTGGATATGTGCCATCACAATTGGCTGTGCAGATGGTAGATGATGATTGGGCAACACAGAGGCCATTGATTCCCATGTGTACTGAACTTACAGTAATACCTGAAGAGGGACAGGTGACTGGAACTGAAACTGAAACTGAAACTGCAGCAACTGTTGATTGGAATGTAGTTGAATTAGATGAGCCTACTGATTTGGTCATTGCACCAATGCCTGACATTGAGATGGCCAAACTTTTTGGCATTCCAGTCGATGACAGAGATAAGCAGGAGAGGGGTGAATCTAGTTTGCCTGCTAATGCTGATGAAGAAGTAGATGGACAGTTGATGGAACAAGCTGCAGATGAGGTAGATGATGCACATGATGATGAGCTGGTGCATGTGTATGACAAAGAAAACCCTGTCATTGAAGTAGATAAGTTGTTCCCAAGCATGAAGGAGTTTAGGATGTGTTTCAAGACTTATGCAGTGAAACATGAGTTTAATGCCAAGACTGTTTGGACTGATAGAAAGAAGTTTTATGCGAGGTGCAGAGGATTTGATGGTAGTGTGAAGCCTTGCAAGTGGTACATATCTGCTAGACTGCAACCTGATGGAAGTACTGTTAGGGTTAACCAAATCCCCAATCAACATACTTGTATTACAAGTTCACAGAGAGTATCAATCATGACATCACAACTTTGGGTTGCAGAAAAAATCACCCCAATTTTAGCCAAAACACCAAACTCTACTGCCAAGAAACTCAAAGTAGACTTGGAAAAGATGTACCCCATTAAACTGAAATATACCACAGTGTGGAAGGCAAAACAAAGGGCAATGAAAAATTTATATGGTGATTGGGCAAAAACATTTAGGATGCTTTACAACTTCAAAGCAGAAGTGGATAAGAGGTCACCTGGCAGTGTTGTGGAGATAGATACAGAGGTATCAGCCGAAGGTGAAATCAAGTTCTCCAAGTTTTTTATGGCTTTGAAGCCTTGCATCGATGGGTTCAAAGCAGGGTGCCGTCCATATTTGAGCATAGACTCATCATTTTTGACAGGCAAGTGGAATGGTCAGTTGGCAGCATGCAATGCTCTAGATGGACATAACTGGATGTTTCCTATTGCTGTTGGCTTGTTTCAGTCAGAAACAGAGGCTTCATGGACATGGTTCATGATCCAGTTGAAAAATGCCTAGGGCCAGTGTCACCTTTGGCTATACACACAGATGCATGTAAGAGGCTTGAAAATTCAGTGAAAAATGTTTTCCCACATGCTGAGCAGAGGGAGTGCTTCGCTCATTTGTGGATCAATTTGATCAAAAAATTTAGAGGAGAAGAATTTGGGCGCATGTGGCCAACAGCAAGATCTTATACTAGACAGACACACAAATATATCATCTTGATAAGATAATGGCAGCATGTGATGAGTTTGGTCCATGGCTGAACACCTACCATTCTTTGTTATGATACAGGTCAGCAGTCAACACTGCCATCAAGTGTGACCACATCAACAATAATTTGGTAGAGAGTTTCAACAACAAGGTGAAGGAGTTAAAAGATTTGCATGTGCATGACATGGTTGACCAAATCAGGATCATGCTCATGCGGTTGTGGGAATTGAGAAGAAGGATAGGTGATTATCTGTAAGGTGATAAGCTTCTAGCAATGGTACAACAGGTGGTCAATAGGAGCAGATGTCTTTCACATTTGTTTGTTGAAAAATCTTCATCTTGGGGTGCTGAAGTTAGAGATAACAAAACTGGAAGGAGACATGTTGTTAACACTGAATTGCATGATTGCACTTGCTTTGAGTGGCAACACACTGGTAAACCATGTGAGCATGCCATTCTCTTCTTAGCATCCCAACCGAAGATAAACATGCACTCATATTTGCATGAATATTATTCGGTAGCAAGATTCAAAGCTGCATATGCTACTCCAATTCCAGCACTTACAGATCAGTCTCAGTGGCCTGAAGTGGACATTGAATTTTCCATGTGTCCTCCCTTGACGAAAAGAAAGGCTGGCAGGCCTAAACAGAGTAGATTCAAGGCATGGTTTGAGAAAGGTGGGAGTAGTAAGAAAGGAAAGAAAGATGGAAAGCCAAAAAGGTAACAAAAACATATGCAAGTTGTGCCAGGAACTTGGGCACAGAGTGGGATCTGTCAAATGCCGTTACACTCCTGATAAGCCAAAGTATGTTCTTGTTTATTTGTCTGTGTTCTGATTTGGTGCTTTTTTCCAATTATTATATCTATAACATTTTCCCAATGGCCAGGAGGAAGCGAGCAAGTCAGCCCCTTGTTGTTGAACAGTGTTGGCCAACAAAAAAAGCAAGAGTCAATGGCGGTAGAAAGAAGAGAAGTGTGCCTGAGCCTGAGCAGACTGAAGAAAATCCTGCTGCAGTCAACATTCAGACTGAAGAAACTGCTCTCGAGGTTGAAACTGAACTTGAGAGTGTCGAGGTTTAGACTGAAGAAACCCATGCTGAGGTACACATCGAAGAAACTAAAACTGCTGTCAACATTGAGACTGAAGACACAGATCACGAGGGTGTTGGCGAGGTGTTGAAAAGACCAGTGAAGAAAATCAAGATGATCAGTGAACTTGTGTGTGTAGTAGAACAAAAAACAAGAAGTGGTAAGGCGAAGAAGGGCACGCGACGTGGTAGGAAGAGGTAGAACAGAGAACAGTTTGAAAATTTGGGGCATGTAATAATTTTTGTAACTTGGTACATACTGGTAGTCACTATGTATCCCCGTATTTCTATTCGAACTTGTTTGTTGGTACCTTGTCTAAACCAGCCAAATAAAATTCAAATTTAAATTCAAATTTGGGCTCAAATTTGAATTAGGGATGGGTATTGATGTTTTAATGCTATCTAAAATACCTCAAATGAAATATGTTTGCTTGCTGATCATTCCGAACCCTTTTGGTAAGTTGAACTCATAGTCATGAAAAGTGTGTCTCAAATGACCTTCAAAAGTAGGGTAAACGGCCTTATATTTAAGCAAGTTTTTTTGGCACCTTGTCTAAACCAGCCAAATAATTTTCTACACATCTATTCTATCTATATAGTGTAAATCTAAAGTCTCACTATTTATTGAATTACTTTTCTATTGTTATTATTTTTGAAAAAACAAGATTTAATAGAAAATTATATATATAACAAGTTTAAAACATGAAAATGAGAAAAGTAAGTTAAGATCTTTCTTAGTCAATCCAAAATGAAGTTTTGGTGAGGTTTTCACACTTTTCATTTTCAAAACCCCACCTACTCTCGGGTGCCCACTACTCTCTCCCTTGAACTTCATACTACATTGTTCGAGGAATGACAATTTTGTGAAGGATTTTTCGTAAAAATGTATGTAAACCATATTTATATATTTTTTCTCGTTACTATACGACATAATAAGACTATGTGCGCAAGTTTTATATTTTTTTGATTTTTTTGAATTAGTTATGCTCAACCCTAATCAGTCAAAACCCCTCAAAACCCCGCACACTACCGGGTCGTCGATCGTTGTGCGTGGACGGTTGACATCAGGCGCTAGGGTTAGCTACAGTGTGCATTGATCCGCATGAGACGCGCTGATTGGTTGAATCAGTGTGCATCGATCCGCATGAGACGCGCTGATTGGTTGAATCGGTGGGGTTTGGATCAGCCTCTCTCGTTGGGGCATCAGGACCGTTCATTTGAATCCAACAGCAAGAGTTGACACGGTGCATTGACCAAGCCTACGCAGTGCCCTTTCCATCATTGCATGCGTGCCCGTGCCTACCCGCAACATGCATGCCCACCCGCAGAACTGCGCCCGTGCGTTGCATGCATGCCCTCGACGTAGCCCTGCTCCGCCACCCCATCGACGCAGTAAGCTGTCGCATGCCTACCATTATAACCGACGCATCGTCGCATCAAAGCATGCACCCGACCATAATGCAGCAGCCCGATGAAGACAACCAAAAAGCCAACACTGCATGGCGTGCTGTACATGACGTGCTCCTCTTTAAGGACGCAATACTGGCATGGGGTATCGATGCAGTTCAAATGGCGTGCTGCCCGTTACAAGATGGGAAAATGAAGGCGTCCATTATTATCACGTCTCCCATCGACCGAATGTTTCCCTCTAGCCAGGCCCTAGCAAGATGTGCAAATTAATGGGATACAACATGAATGCACGGGCGGCGCACGCAGAGAACCCGGGGCAGGCGTGCCCCCTTCCCACGACGGCACAGACGCGTGCGCGAGCCCGTCCCCCTTGAGCCACGACCGGTGGCACAGAAGGATCACAGCCCGTTTCCCACGCTTGTGTACACACTTTCATGGGGTGCCACCAAACGCCGCCCGCCCATTAATTCTACGGGGTGAAACCACATCGCACTTGGGCTATTTAAGCCGGGCACTATCGTCTTCCTCTCCCTCACCCCCTCATCCACACCCCTGTTGGGGAACGTAGTAATTTCAAAAAAAATTCTACGCACACACAAGATCATGGTGATGCATAGCAACGAGAAGGGAGAGTATGATCTACGTACCCTTGTAGACCGACAGCGGAAGCGTTATGACAACGTGGTTGATGTAGTCGTATGTCTTCATGACCCGATTGATCAAGCACCGAAACTACGACACCTCCGAGTTCTAGCACATGTTCAGCTCGATGACGATCCCCGGACTCCGATCCAGCAAAGTGTCGGGGAAGAGTTCCGTCAGCACGACGACATGGTGACGATCTTGATGTTTTACCGTCACAGGGCTTCGCCTAAGCACCGCTACAATATTATCGAGGAGTATGGTGGAGGGGGGCACCGCACACGGCTAAGAGAACGATCACGAAGATCAACTTGTGTGTCTAGGGGTGCCCCCTGCCCCCGTATATAAAGGAGCAAGGGGAGGAGGCCGGCCGGCCCTATTGGCGCGCCAAGGAGGAGTCCTCCTCCTAGTAGGAGTAGGACTCCTACTAGGAGGGGGAAAGGAAGTGGGGAGGGAGAAGGAAAGGGGGGCGCCGCCCCCCCTCTCCTAGTCCAATTTGGACCAGGGGGAGGAGGCGCGCGGCCCACCCTGGCTGCCCTTCTCTCTCTCCACTAAGGCCCATACGGCCCATTACTTCTCCCGGGGGGGTCCGGTAACCCCCCGGCACTCCGGTTTTCTCCGAAATCACCTGGAACACTTCCGATGTCCGAATATAGCCATCCAATATATCAATCTTTATGTCTCGACCATTTTGAGACTCCTCGTTATGTCCATGATCACATCCGGGACTCGAAACTAACTTTGGTACATCAAAAACTCATAAATTCATATAACTGTCATCGAAACCTTAAGCGTGCGGACCCTACGGGTTCGAGAACAATGTAGACATGACCGAAACATGTCCCCGGTCAATAACCAATAGTGGAACCTGGATGCTCATATTGGCTCCCACATATTCTACGAAGATCTTTATCGGTCAGACCGCATAACAACATACGTTGTTCCCTTTGTCATCGGTATGTTACTTGCCCGAGATTTGATCGTCGGTATCTCAATACCTAGTTCAATCTCGTTATCGGCAAGTCTCTTTACTCGTTTCGTAATACATCATCTCGCAACTAACTTATTAGTTGTAATGCTTGCAAGGCTTATGTGATGTGCATTACCGAGAGGGCCCAGAGATATCTCTCCGACAATCGGAGTGACAAATCCTAATCTCGAAATACGCCAACCCAATATTTACCTTTGGAGACACATGTAGAGCTCCTTTATAATCACCCAGTTACGTTGTGACGTTTGGTAGCACACAAAGTGTTCCTCCGGCAAACGGGAGTTGCATAATCTCATAGTCATAGGAACATGTATAAGTCATGAAGAAAGCAATAGCAACATACTAAACGATCGGGTGCTAAGCTAATGGAATGGGTCATGTCAATCACATCATTCTCCTAATAATGTGATCCCGTTAATCAAATGACAACACATGTCTATGGTTAGGAAACATAACTATCTTTGATTAACGAGCTAGTCAAGTAGAGGCATACTAGTGACGTTTAGTTTGTCTATGTATTCACACAAGTATTATGTTTCCGGATAATACAATTCTAGCATGAATAATAAACATTTATCATGACATAAGGAAATAAAATAATAACAATATTATTGCCTCTAGGGCATATTTCCTTCAACCCCATCCTCTGCCTCCTCTGCCCTCCTTCTTCCTTCTTCTCCATCAAACCAGATCGAGCCCTCGAGCCACCCCGCCACCATGCAGTACAACGCCCCCATCTACCGCTTCCCTCCAACCGTGCCGGAAAGGTTCTACCCGGTCGGAGTGTATGTAGAGAGAACCCTTAGGGTTTGGGCGATCTCGAGGTGGAGGGGCGCAAGGGAGTTAACGGAGTTCTTCCTTGCGGCCGGCTTCCGCCACCTCCCCCGCGGCTCTCCTCGGATGTACCATCTTGAGGAGGTCAACCACAACGGCGTTGTGGTTGGGCTCCTCGCCACGTTCACTAACCCTTTCGATGCTTTCCATCTCCTCGGGCGAGCGTATTGGGTTGGTTGTGAGTTCATAGCTTTCACAACCTACAATATCTTCACTGACTTCAACGCCATCTTCCCCAACAACGGCGTTATGCACACGCTCCCGTACCCCATCAATAACGTGGAGGAGTGAAGGGCGGCGCCCGGAGGAGCGAGGTGGCCCCGGAGAAGGAGGAGAAGAAGAACCCAAAGAACCCGTGTTTGGTGCCCCCCTATCTATCTAGATCTATCCTATTAGTTTTTTTAAGTTGTAATCATTATGCTACTATTATTAAGTTTTGCTAGTACTTTAAGTTGTAAGGCTATCATGGAGTTGTAAGGCTATTGTGGAACTATGGGTTGCAATCGTTATGCTACTATATATATTGTGTGTTTCGTGCTATTATTTGTGGATTGCTATGGTTTGTTTTTGCTTATTATTCGTGTATTGCTATGGGTTGCTACGGGCCCGGGTTTCTACACCCCAATCACCACACCCAAACCATGGACATGCAACTAGGAGCCCCATGCAAACCCACTATGGACATGGGTGCAACTAGAAAATGCAAACTAATTTACTTCGGACACTTCATGCAAGCATGCAACTCATTTAGTTCATGGAACCGTAGACATGCATAAAAACAATTAACATTTAGTCTTAGTGCATCAAAAAGTGATCCATCATAAAATTTAGTGCAAGAAAAAAGCCAAAATAAAAGGACAAGTAACATTTCATTGGGCCCCATTTTATTTGTCGAAGTTAGAGGTGGGCTGGTGCCCCTACGCGGGTGGGCTGGTCTTGGGCATGGTTATTTTCTCAGGGCCCATTTTCTCACGGCCCAACATCTATTCGGTAGCCCAGTTTTGTTTTTTTACTAGAAACTGAATTTGGATGTGTACTTTGTTAACTGAAGAACAAAAACAGAGGAAACAGAGCATGAATACTGAATAGGGCCCCTGAGAATATCATTACAATAATTCAAGCAAGTTTTGCTTCACACTAATTCAAATTCATCTAACAAATGGTCCCTGGCTAACTCAAACTACTGGGCACCCCTGAAACTAGTTGACACACTAACTGAAACTCTAAAAAATTCTAGCAATTGATGAACATCAAGTAAAATAAACCCATAGCAATGACACAACCATAAAATGCTCTAACCATCATATTTGCTTGCTGCTTCAAATCGATGAGATGCTTTAGTTGCTTGCCAATTTTCTTCAATTCACACTTCAATTCTGCACTGTGCATCATCGGATCGGCTCTGTCCGCCAAATTGGGGGCTTGTTCCACGGCAAGCCGCCCCCCAAAATTGAGCTCTTGGGTTCCGGTTGATCCCTCCAATTTCAACCTTTCAACATAGTCATCGAGCCACTCAAAATGCCCACATTTCTTCAGAACCTGAAAAACAGGGGGCCGGAGGCGTATGAATCATAGATCCACCACCCAGATCCACCGCCCTAATTCGAGGAAAAAAAGAAAGAAATCAGGAGAAATTAGACCATATGATTGGTCAAGAATACAGATCTAACCTGCCCTGGCTGTGGCCTGCTCAAGCATTTCACAAACTCGCGCCCACGATTGCCATTTTCTTCCCTCACACAAGTCAAACGCTTCAGAGGCTTCATGCGCGGGCAATCGGGGCATCTTGTCAACGACAGTGGACCATAATGCGTCCATGATTGGCGGGAGGCCGAAGTCGAGCTAGACATCACTCGCCGGCGGCGCGCTTCGTTGCCGGAGCAGAGGAAGAAGAAGGTGGGAAAGGAAAGGGGCAGGGCAAGCAATGGAGGGCGAGGGGGTTGGGTGGGCTGGCTCGGGCTTGTGGCTGGCTCTGCTCGGGGCACGCTGATGAGCACGGGCATGCTTGCGTGGATAAGTTGTGGGTCCCACCCGCATGCGAGTAATTGTTAGGTCCCGCGTGTCATAACTCGAATCGCTAACCCCTCGTGTTTTTCATTTCATGGTTAAACGGAGCCATGTCATATTGAAGCTATTGTTTGCTTCTAAAACGTCGCATCACAGCCATTCATTCCAACAACGTCGTACTCCTTTTAATTCGCATGAAAAACGTCACACAAGAGTTATTGACCCCGTGAGAAGAGGGCCCTTGAGCTGCGCCTTGGCGCGCGCCCAAGATAAAGGTAGCGGGCTGCTCCTCGCCGGAGTACGTCGAGACGGCGGCGAAGAAGAGGACGATCCGGACGGCCGAGGTGACGACAACCGAGAGCAGGAGGTACCCCGCGCCCACGAGCAGCAGCTCCCTGGTGTCATCCTGGATCTCATGTACGAGCCTGGCGAAGTCCGGGCTGCCCGGGTCGGTGCTGTTCAGCGCCTTGGCGTCGAGCTGGATCTCGTCAGCGAGGGGCTGGATGGCGAGGTCGCTGCCTAGGAGGAGCAGCGCGGTGGAGGCGGCGACGACGGTGTAGAGCGCAAAGAAGAGCCTCCTGTTGCGGGTCGGGAGGAGGAGGCCTTCCTTTAGGAAGTTGAAGAACGAAGTCGCCATGGCTATGGGTCGATCGATCGAGTAGCTAGCTAGCTGGAAATGACCGCGATGATGCTGCTGAGAGAAGAGAGACGCACTGATGATATATAGTACTAGCAGAGTAGAAGTACAGGAGATTACTGGGTAATCGTCAAGGAAGGCAGGGGATTACTATTAGATAATTAACCCAAGGATCGGGTTTGCCTTCTTCTCATGCTCCCATCCGTGCTCCTACTTTATTTTATGGCTGTTTTTTTTTTCTTTCATAATCTAATCATCTCTTGATTTTAAAGGGATGAGCCTGAGCCTTATTTTGTTTCAATCAAAGCAGGCCACGTACGCGGAAGCATGGATGGGCGCACGCGGGACGCAGGCAAGTCTCGTCCTTAACGCGTGGCGAATCTCTACTATTAAAGGAGAATCGAACGTCGTGATGGTTCGACCTCCTCCCCACGCTATCGATACCTCATCCCACCCACGCAGGCACCCACGTCCGCTCGTGCCCTTCCTCCGCGCGATTGAAAAAAAATCAGGAAACAACTGCGACCCACGCACACAACGACCCACGTCCACGCCCTCTGTGTCCTCCGCCCCTCTCGCTCCTGACCCCCCCTCTCTATTTGGATCTCACAGAGAAATCGCTGCCGCCGCCGGCCGCGCCCACCGCCAACACACGGATTTGCCACGATGGCCTACCCTTCTTCATCGTCGTTTGATGCTCATCTCGGTCGCCGTCGTGCAGCTCCTGTACGCCGCCCTTGTACAACTTGCTCGCTGCCGCTTCAATGGAATACTCCCATGACGATGCAGGGGAAGCTGGCGGGTGGCGGGAGCCTGCGGTTGCCCAGATCACGCAGCCGACGGCTGGGTGGTATACGAGCACAACCTTGTGGGGCAGGTGTAGCCGTGGAGGAGGGTAGACGGATGAGAAGGAGGCTGCTCGCTGAGAGTGTGTCAGCCAAGGAAGAAGCCGGCCAGCTCTCCACAGGGTATGTACGTCGTCCCCGCCATACTGCCATGCCCCTGCATCCTGGGTTGACACCATTCACCGAGACGATGCGAGGCGGTTCTCCATCTATGGGTTGCTCCGAGCGGTGAGGTAATGTCGCCTCTTATCCATGACGACAGTGGCAGAGGAGGAGGAAGAAAGCAGCATGGGAAAGGCCATCTAGGAAATGTTAGTGTCGCCGTCATCTCTTGCAGGCCCTCGCTGCTTCCTCAATCTTCACCAGTCACCTTGGAGGACACGGACGTGGCTCTCGTTGGTGGGGGAAACAGAGAGGCGGCGGCCGAGCAGGCAGCGGGTGGTACCCACAGGAGAAGCAGCGGGATTTTTCACAACCACACTAGCAGCAGCGCTAGCTCCTTGGGGGTGAATGCAGTGGCATCGGATGTTACCAAGCTCCAGGACGTGTGCCAAGGAGAAGATCTTCTTCGTAAGCATTCTTCCTCTCATGATCTCTCAAATTTTGGTTATTCCTCCTGTCACTTCATTTGGTCTTGTGAAGATTCCGTTCATAACCGCTGCTATGCTCTGTTAGTCTGTTGGTCTGTGTGTTAGTCTCATGGAGTAGCGATGGAGACTCAGTGACTGTAGTGCACCTATTTTGTGTTGCATAGGCTTCGCATTTTCTGCTCACATCGAGCATTGCTTTCAGTTGTTGCAACATCAGATGCTCATACATGCTTATGCTTCTTTGTATCTCCTTGTCGTATGTATATACATGATGCAGTCTTAGTGCATCAATTTCCCACGACGTAATATTAGCTGATCTTTGCTTTTGTTATCACAAGAAGTCTTAGATTCGGGTGTACACTGACAACAAGATAGCTACTCATGTTTTAATCAGAGATTGTTCTTGCATAGCCGGTTCAGCCAAAAAAATTGTCCAAAGTTACTTTCATGTTTTTTGCACCCAGTTCATTTTAATATAAAAGCTTTCTTTTCGAGAACCTCTTATAAATGCCTCTCCTGATATATAATCAGTGGGTTCGATGACAGTAGGTTGATTTAAACCATGGTACTATACACTGAGAATTATTGCATCTATAAATTTTCCCAGTGAATTGAGAAAGAAATCCGTATATAGATATAAACAGTTAAAAGGCCTTATAGACAACTGCTCCTCTTTTTATTTAATTTTTCAAGTTTCTGGACAGAATATTCTGAAATATGTTCGTGGTACCTGATATATCTATGAATTTATGAAGAGATAGGTACATGTATGAAGAGATTCGTTGTACTAACTGAAGAAGTTCTGAGCTATCATCTAACTTAACTATTGCAGATTTATTTATATAGTCCATGTTTTACTTTTTCCTTATTAACGAATGGAGTGGATTATGAGGTCTCCTATTTCAATTAGTTTCTTGGTTGGTTTGCTTAAAGTAATTCGTTTTATTGTTCCAGCACGGTCAGTTTCTAGCATCAGCGGCCCTGTAGAGATCACCCAGGACTTTTGAACCCGCAAGCACTGCACTTGCCTCAGCCTCCATAGCGTCACAGAAACTTGGGATTTGGTGGACAAAATGACCGTTCCTTCACCGTCCCAATCATGGCCCAACATTATCCTGACCAGTAGCCTGTATGAAGCCTCCATCCAGACTGAGTTTTTTTAGCAAGCCCCTTTGCGGTTTCTGCCATGAGCACTTCTGTCTTGCTGGTGGTGTTGGGTGCTGGCTTGGCTCCTGGAACAAGGCTTGTTTGCCTTTGTCACTAGAGTCCGAGATCACAAGCTGCTCTTGGTGACAGCCCAGTAGCTCAGAAGAAAGGCTACTAGAGCCAAAATTGGCACTGTACAAATTATATTTTGTATGATTTTCAATGTCCTTTGGGGTGAAAGGCAGTAACTGCACAATGATGTTCAAATCATATTTCATTTGTTTGTTTATTTAATCAGTTTCACTTTCATTTGATTCTTCGTTCAGTTTCGAGTCAGCCTTCTAGATCAGAGTAATTGAAATTGAGATATAATATTTGGTCAATGATTGTAGTGTGAAGAAAGTTTGGCTTATGCTATTTCAATCTTCAGCTGCGTGTATGAATCAGGAACAAATATAGTTCAAGTATTCTGAAGTGAGATGCGTTATTGTTGTTTCCTTCCTTTTTCATTTGTCTGCCACATAATTTTGTTTTAGGATCGTATGGTGAAATGCTAAGAGTCAGTTTCATTTGTAGGTATCAATACCAATAGTGTCAAGTGCAGACATATCGACGATTTTGTCTCTATAATAGCCTTTCAGAAGGGACTGCAATAAAAGATATTGTGGCAAACATTACGTGGTGTGTAGATATGGAGTCAGCTATGCATTGCTACTGCACTACTATGACTGCACCAACCGAAATACCAAGGTACGGTTTCTCCAGAATTCTACTAACGCCGGGAAACTCAGGTTTTGCAATTGACTCTGCTCATCCAAGAGGCGGGCAACGAGATCAGATATTCGATAGCCAGAGGAGAGGACCATCACTCAACTGCCAAGCAAATATGAGCATGCGCATCACAAGTTTACGAGCTCTACATTTTACCATTTAGCTAGCTACCTACCTTTATAACATGTACTATAGCCACAACATGCAACAAAATGACTTCCTGAAGAACATGGAAAGGAAAGTATACTGTATTAGATATCTTTTGAATTATATGCAAGATTCACATGTTATTACATGTATAACACCTACATCTCTTTAGTCAAAACATATGTGTGTGATGCGTAAGCAATTGTTGTTCCTACAATATTTGTCAATTTTACATTACCGTGAACATGTCCCAAATAATTTGATTAGCCAACAGTGGTGTAAGACAAATAATTTTAGTATTACTAAATGAAGTACCATCCCTACATCAAGACTGGATACAACGCCCACATGAGGAATCTTCAACGAATGCAGCCAAGTTTAAGTATTTTGCACTAGCACACTGTAGCTAGCCTTTTTTTGGATGTGCTATTCTGTCCAACAAGGGAAACAAAATGCTAGAGCGAAAGTAAATCTTCAGAATTGAAATCACATATTGTCATGCTCAATGCATATTTCTAACGTAGAATAATTGTTTTGTGTTCATATTTTTTTATTCCGTGGCAACGCACGGGCATTCGGCTAGTAGCGACTAATGAGTAATGAATGAACAAGAGTAGGACTGTAGGAGTAGGAGACTTGATAGCTTGATGTGACAGAGTCAATTACCACGAAGGTGGGCATCTGAACTGTTCAACGCGGGGGTGTGATGTGACTACTTTTCAAAATCTTTTGTGGTGTACAATAGCAAATCCAGTAGAATCGTCAAAACAAATACCCTCTATAACGTGTACGGTACGTACTCTAAAACTGTAATTTTGGAGGCCGCAGAGATTATCAGAAAACATAAGAGCCGCCACAAGTTCCTTTTTTCTCATTTCTTTTCTTGTTTGCATATTTTCAAAAAAAATACTTCTAAATAGGAGGCATAAAAATACTGAATAAAACTAGATCAGCACTCAAACAGGATCAGAAATAGATAATCCATGCATATATGTTCGGCAAATATCTGTTGCTTTATACTCCCTTTTGTAAACACAAATCTCTAAAACATCTTATATTTGTTTATAGAGGGAATACATATTTAGCGATTATGGCGATTAAAATATGACGAAGTGGTGTTTAGGTACATCACCACTAGCTAGTAGCTAGACTAGATCGATAGGCAATGTGTCACTATAGGACATTGCTAGTAGATATGGCGGTCTTTTGACGCGGTCTAGTAGTAGCCAAATCACATAAATGCAATTAGTTTGTCTTGTGGCACTGCATGCCACTAACGAATGTGGAAATCTACATAGACGATCGACTTTTCAAGTCAAATGCATGTACAACCATGTTAAGCTACATAGACTGTTCCTGTAAAAAAAACTACATAGACTGTATATAGACTTGTGAAGCCATGTGTAGTGGAGAATTTGGAAAAGGAGGTACGATTGTCTTTTGCACTGAAGTTTGTGGGATGAGTATCTAAGAGCATCTTTAGCAGACCCCGTATAAGTGGTCAAACCTGTAAAATAACCGCTTTTTACAGTTTCAGTCAAAAAAAGGGCCCGAATAGACCCCTTAAAATCGACCGACCCTTAAATTTTTTTAAAGGACCCTGTGAATGCGAAGCCGAAATCCTCATATCTACAGTTTTGAAGGCAATTTTGTCAGGACCAGAATACCGGTCAACGCTGGCGGTTGAGAAATCTCTGCTCGCGCCAACGCCATGAAGCTCGCCCGTCCGCCTGGCCGCCGCGCCCGTCTGCGGCCCGTCCGCGTCTCTAGCTGCGGCGACGGAGGAGCTAGCTAGCTAGCTCGCTCCCGCTTCATTGTTGACCACTTCGTGTGTTATTCGTCGGTTTTGCAGGAGCAAGCTAGCTAACCATGGACATGGACGAGAGGAAGAAGAATACGTGGGAAAAGAATATAAGCAAATATTCCATTTTACAGTTTAAGTTTGAGGGGTTTGTTCTGCCGCAGCTAAAACCGACCCTTAAAACGCGTTTTCCGTGAACTGCAAACGCGTTTTGCGGGTCAACGGGATGCGGGGTCTGCTACAGATGCTCTAAGAATTTCCTTCCTTGCAAATAAATTCAGTAGACTCGCTGTGCCAACAAACCTAGCGTCAGATCTCATCTCGCCGACCCTTTCGTCAAAGCATGGTTAATAACATGTCATCATGTTATGTATAACCAATGTAATAGTTAACATGTATAATAATTGGCTATAGGAAAGTACTACTTGAAGGAAATATGCCCTAGAGGCAATAATAAAGTTATTATTATTTTTCCTTATATCATGATAAATGTTTATTATTCATGCTAGAATTGTATTAACCGGAAACATAATACATGTGTGAATACATAGACAAACAGAGTGTCACTAGTATGCCTCTACTTGACTAGCTCGTTGATCAAAGATGGTTATGTTTCCTAACCATAGACATGAGTTGTCATTTGATTAACGAGATCACATCATTAGGAGAATGATGTGATTGACTTGACCCATTCCGTTAGCTTAGCACTTGATCGTTTAGTTTGTTGCTATTGCTTTCTTCATAACTTATACATGTTCCTATGACTATGAGATTATGCAACTCCCGTTTACCGGAGGAACACTTTGTGTGCTACCAAATGTCACAACGTAACTGGGTGATTATAAAGATGCTCTACAGGTGTCTCCGAAGGTACTTGTTGGGTTGGCGTATTTCGAGATTAGGATTTGTCACTCCGATTCTCGGAGAGGTATCTCTGGGCCCACTCGGTAATGCACATCACTTAAGCCTTGCAAGCATTGCAACTAATGAATTAGTTGCGGAATGATGTATTACGGAACGAGTAAAGAGACTTGCCGGTAACGAGATTGAACTAGGTATTGGAATACCGACGATCGAATCTCGGGCAAGTAACATACTGATGACAAAGGGAACAACGTATGTTGTTATGCGGTTTGACCGATAAAGATCTTCGTAGAATATGTAGGAACCAATATGAGCATCCAGGTTCCGCTATTGGTTATTGACCGGAGATGTGTCTCGGTCATGTCTACATAGTTCTCGAACCCGTAGGGTCCGCACGCTTAAAGTTCGGTGACGATCGTAATTAGGGTTTTTGTGTTTTGATGTACCGAAGGTTGTTCGGAGTCCCGGATGTGATCACGGACATGACGAGGAGTCTCGAAATGGTCGAGACATAAAGATTGATATATTGGAAGCCTATATTTGGATATCGAAATCGTTCCGGGTGAAATCGGGATTTTACTGGAATACCGGGGGGTTACCGAACCTCCCCCCCCCCCCCCCCCGGGGGGGGGGTTAATGGGCCTACATGGGCCCTAAGGGAGAAGAGGAGGGCCGGCCAGGGCAGGCCGCGCGCCCCCTCCCCCCTAGTCCAATAGGACAAGGAAGGGAGGGGGGCGCCCCCCTTTCCTCTTTCCCCCTTCCCATTTCCTTCTCCAACAAGGCAAGAGGGGGAGTCCTACTCCCGGTGGGAGTAGGAATCCTCCAGGCTTACCCCTAGGGGCCGGCCGCACCTCCCCCCTCCCTCCTTTATATACGGGGGCAAGGGGGCACCCCATGACACACAAGTTGATCTTCGTGATCGTTCCTTAGCCGTGTGCGGTGCCCCCTTCCACCATATTCCACCTCGATCATATCGTAGCAGTGCTTAGACGAAGCCCTGTGCCGGTAGAACATCATCACCGTCATCATGCCGTCGTGCTGACGAAACTCTCCCTCAACACTCGGCTGGATCGGAGCTCGAGGGACGTCACCGAGTTGAACGTGTGCAGAACTCGGAGGTGCCGTACGTTCGGTACTTGAATTGGTCAGATCGGGAAGACGTACGACTACTTCCTCTACATTGTGTCAACGCTTCCGTTGCCGGTCTACGAGGGTACGTAGACATCACTCTCCCCTCTCGTTGCTATGCATCACCATGATCTTGCGTGTACATAGGAAACTTTTGGAAATTACTACGTTCCCCAACAGTGGCATCCGAGCCAGGTTTTATGCGTTGATGTTATGCACGAGTAGAACACAAGTGAGTTGTGGGCGATATAAGTCATACTAATTACCAGCATGTCTTACTTTGGTTCAGCGGTATTGTTGGATGAAGCGGCTCGGACCGACATTACGGGTACGCTTATGTGAGACTGGTTTCACCGCCGTGCTTTGCACACAGGTGTCTGGCGGGTGTCAGTTTCTCCAACTTTAGTTGAACCGAGTGTGGCTACGCCCGGTCCTTGCGAAGGTTAAAACAACACCAACTTGACAAACTATCGTTGGGGTTTTGATGCGTAGGTAAGAACGGTTCTTGCTAAGCCCGTAGAAGCCACGTAAAACTTGCAACAACAAAGTAGAGGACGTCTAACTTGTTTTTGCAGGGCATGTTGTGATGTGATATGGTCAAGACATGATGCTATATTTTATTGTATGAGATGATCATGTTTTGTAACCGAGTTATCGGCAACAGGCAGGAGCCATATGGTTGTCGCTTTATTGTATGCAATGCAATCGCCCTGTAATGCTTTACTTTATCACTAAGTGGTAGCGATAGTCGTTGAAGCATAAGATTGGCGAGACGACAACGATGCTACGATGGAGATCAAGGTGTCGCGCCGGTGACGATGGTGATCATGATGGTACTTCGGAGATGGAGATCACAAGTACAAGATGATGATGGCCATATCATATCACTTATATTGATTGCATGTGATGTTTATCTTTTATGCATCTTATCTTGCTTTGATTGACGGTAGCATTATAAGATGATCTCTCACTAAATTTCAAGATAAAAGTGTTCTCCCTGAGTATGCACCGTTGCCAAAGTTCGTCGTGCCCAGACACCACGTGATGATCGGGTGTGATAAGCTGTACGTCCATCTACAACGGGTGCAAGCCAGTTTTGCACACGCAGAGTAATCAGGTTAAACTTGACGAGCCTAGCATATGCAGATATGGCCTCGGAACACTGATACCGAAAGGTCGAGCCTGAATCATATAGTAGATATGATCAACATATTGATGTTCATCATTGAAAGCTACTCCATTTCACGTGATGATCGGTTATGATTTAGTTGATTTGGATCACGTGATCACTTAGAAGATTACAGGGATGTCTTTCTAAGTGGGAGTTCTTAAGTAATATGATTAATTGAACTTAAATTTATCATGAACTTAGTACCTGATAGTATCTTGCTTGTCTATGTTTTATTGTAGATAGATGGCCCGTGCTGTTGTTCCGTTGAATTTTAATGCGTTCCTTGAGAAAGCAAAGTTGAAAGATGATGGTAGTAATTACACGGTCTGGGTCCGTAACTTGAGGATTATCCTCATTGCTGCACAGAAGAATTACGTCCTGAAAGCACCGCTGGGTGCCAGGCCTGCTGCTGGAGCAACACTACATGTTATGAACGTCTGGCAGAGCAAAGCTGATGACTACTCGATAGTTCAGTGTGCCATGCTTTACGGCTTAGAATCGGGACTTCAACGACGTTTTGAACGTCATGGAGCATATGAGATGTTCCAGGGGTTGAAGTTAATATTTCAAGCAAATGCTCGGATTGAGAGATATGAAGTCTCCAATAAGTTTTATAGCTGCAAGATGGAGGAGAATAGTTCTGTCAGTGAACATATACTCAAAATGTCTGGGTATCATAATCACTTGACTCAATTGGGAGTTAATCTTCCTGTTGATAGTGTCATTGACAGAGTTCTTCAATCACTGCCACCAAGCTACAAGAGCTTCGTGATGAACTATAACATGCAAGGGATGGATAAGACGATTCCCGAGCTCTTCGCAATGCTAAAGGCTGCGGAGGTAGAAATCAAGAAGGAGCATCAAGTGTTGATGGTCAACAAGACCGCCAGTTTCAAGAAAAAGGGCAAAGGGAAGAAGAAGGGGAACTTCAAGAAGAACAGCAAGCAAGTTGCTGCTCAGGAGAAGAAACCCAAATCTGGACCTAAGCCTGAAACTGAGTGCTTCTACTGCAAGCAGACTGGACACTGGAAGCAAAACTGCCCCAAGTATTTGGCGGATAAGAAGGATGGCAAGGTGAACAAAGGTATATATGTGATATACATGTTATTGATGTGTACCTTACTAGAGCTCGCAGTAGCACCTGTGTATTTGATACTGGTTCTGTTGCTAATATTTGCATCTCGAAACAGGGACTACGGATTAAGCGAACACTGGCAAAGGACGAGGTGACGATGCGCGTGGGAAATGGTTCCAAAGTCGATGTGATCGCAGTCGGCATGCTACCTCTACATCTACCTTCGGGATTAGTATTAGACCTAAATAATTGTTATTTGGTGCCAGCGTTGAGCATGAACATTATATCTGGATCTTGTTTGATGCGAGACGGTTATTCATTTAAATCAGAGAATAATGGTTGTTCTATTTATATGAGTAATATCTTTTATGGTCATGCACCCTTGAAGAGTGCTCTATTTTTGATGAATCTCGATATTAGTGATACACATATTCATAATGTTGAAGCCAAAAGATGCAGAGTTGATAATGATAGTGCAACTTATTTGTGGCACTGCCGTTTAGGTCATATAAGTGTAAAGCGCATGAAGAAACTCCATACTAATGGACTTTTGGAATCATTTGATTATGAATCACTTGTTACTTGCGAACCGTGCCTCATGGGCAAGATGACTAAAACTCCGTTCTCCGGTTCTATGGAGAGAGCAACAGATTTATTGAAAATCATACATACAGATGTATGTGGTCCGATGAATGTTGAGGCTCGTGACGGATATCGTTATTTTCTCACCTTCACAGATGATTTAAGCAGATATGGGTATATCTACTTAATAAATCATAAGTCTGAAATATTTGAAAAGTTCAAAGAATTTCAGAATGAAGTTGAAAATCATCGTAACAAGAAAATAAATTTTCTATGATCTGATCGTAGAGGAGAATATTTGAGTTACGAGTTTGGTTTACATTTGAAACAATGCGGAATAGTTTCGCAACTCACGCCACCCGGAACACCACATCGTAATGGTGTTTCGAACGTCGTAATCGTACTTTATTAGATATGGTGCGATCTATGATGTCTCTTACTGATTTACCGCTATCGTTTTGGGGTTATGCTTGAGAGACGGCTGCATTCACGTTAAATAGGGCACCATCGAAATCCATTGAAACGACACCTTATGGACTGTGGTTTGGCAAGAAACCAAAGTTGTCGTTTCTAAAAAGTTTGGGGCTATGATGCTTATGTGAAAAAGTTTCAACCTGATAAGCTCGAACCCAAATCGGAGAAATGTGTCTTCATAGGATACCCAAAGGAGACTGTTGGGTACACCTTCTATCACAGATCCGAAGGCAAGACATTCGTTGCGAAAAATGGATCCTTTCTAGAGAAGGAGTTTCTCTCGAAAGAAGTGAGTGGGAGGAAAGTAGAACTTGATGAGGTAACTGTACCTGCTCCCTTATTGGAAAATAATACATCACAGAAACCGGTTTCTGTGACACCTATACCAATTAGTGAGGAAGCTAATGATAATGATCATGAAACTTCAGATCAAGTTACTATCGAACCTCGTAGATCAACCAGAGTAAGATCCGCACCAGAGTGGTACGGTAATCCTGTTCTGGAAGTCATGCTACTAGATCATGATGAAGCTACGAACTATGAAGAAGCGATGGTGAGCCTAGATTCCGCAAAATGGCTAGAAGCCATGAAATCTGAGATGGGATCCATGTATGAGAACAAAGTGTGGACTTTGGTTGACTTGCCCGTTGATCGGCAATCAATTGAGAAGAAGACTAACACCGACGGTAATGTTATTGTCTACAAAGCTCGACTTGTTGCGAAAGGTTTTCGACAAGTTCAATGGATTGACTACGATGAGACCTTCTCACCCGTAGCGATGCTTAAGTCTGTCCGAATCATGTTAGCGCTTGCCGCATTTTATAATTATGAAATTTGGCAGATGGATGTCAAAACTGCATTCCTGAATGGATTTCTGGAAGAAGAGTTGTATATGATGCAACCAGAAGGTTTTGTGCAAGCTCCAGCGATCCATTTATGGACTGGTGCAAGCCTCTCGGAGTTGGAATAAACGCTCTGATAGTGTGATCAAAGCATTTGGTTTTGTACAGACTTTTGGAGAAGCCTGTATTTACAAGAAAGTGAGTGGGAGCTCTGTAGCATCTCTGATATTATATGTCGATGACATATTACTGATTGGAAATGATATAGAATTTCTGGATAGCATAAAGGGATACTTCAATAAGAGTTTTTCAATGAAAGACCTCGGTGAAGCTGCTTACATATTGGGCATTAAGATCTATAGATATAGATCAAGACGCTTAATTGGACTTTCACAAAGCACATACCTTGACAAAGTTTTGAAGAAGTTCAAAATGGATCAAGCAAAGAAAGGGTTCTTGCCTGTGTTACAAGGTGTGAAGTTGAGTAAGACTCAATGTCTGACCACCACAGAAGATAGAGAGAAAATGAAAGATGTTCCCTATGCTTCAGCCATAGGCTCTATCATGTATGCAATGCTGTGTACCAGACCTGATGTGTGCCTTGCTATAAGTCTAGTAGGGAGGTACCAAAATAATCTAGGAGTGGATCACTGGACAGCGGTCAAGAACATCCTGAAGTACCTGAAAAGGACTAAGGATATGTTTCTCGTATATGGAGGTGACAAAGAGCTCATCGTAAATGGTTACGTTGATGCAAGCTTTGACACGGATCCGGACGATTCTAAATCACAAACCGGATACGTGTTTATACTGAACGGTGGAGCTGTCAGTTGGTGCAGTTCCAAACAAAGCGCCATGGCAGGATCTACATGTGAAGCGGAGTACATAACTGCTTCGGAAGCAGCAAATGAAGGAGTCTGGATGAAGGAGTTCATATCCGATCTGGGTGTCATACCTAGTGCATCGGGTCCAACGAAAATCTTTTGTGACAATACTGGTGCAATTGCCTTGGCGAAGGAATCCAGATTTCACAAGAGAACCAAGCGCATCAAGAGACTCTTCAATTCCACTCGGGATTTAGTCCAAGTGGGAGACATACAAATTTGCAAGATACATACGGATCTGAATATTGCAGACCCGCTGACTAAGCCTCTTCCACGAGCAAAACATGATCAACACCAAGGCTCCATGGGTGTTAGAATCATTACTGTGTAATCTAGATTATTGACTCTAGTGCAAGTGAGAGACTTAAAGAAATATTCCCTAGAGGCAATAATAAAGTTATTATTTATTTCCTTATATCATGATAAATGTTTATTATTCATGCTAGAATTGTATTAACCGGAAACATAATAAATTTCTGAATACATAGACAAACAGAGTGTCACTAGTATGCCTCTACTTGACTAGCTCGTTGATCAAAGATGGTTATGTTTCCTAACCATAGACATGAGTTGTCATTTGATTAACGAGATCACATCATTAGGAGAATGATGTGATTGACTTGACCCATTCCGTTAGCTTAGCACTTGATCATTTAGTTCGTTGCTATTGCTTTCTTCATAACTTATACATGTTCCTATGACTATGAGATTATGCAACTCCCGTTTACCGGAGGAACACTTTGTGTGCTACCAAACGTCACAATGTAACTGGGTGATTATAAAGGTGCTCTACAGGTGTCTCCGAAGGTACTTATTGGGTTGGCGTATTTCAAGATTAGGATTTGTCACTCCGATTCTCGGAGAGGTATCTCTGGGCCCACTCGGTAATGCACATCACTTAAGCCTTGCAAGCATTGCAACTAATGAATTAGTTGCGGAATGATGTATTACAGAACGAGTAAAGAGACTTGCCGGTAACGAGATTGAACTAGGTATTGGAATACCGACGATCGAATCTCGGGCAAATAACATACCGATGACAAAGGGAACAACGTATGTTGTTATGCGGTTTGACCGATAAAGATCTTTGTAGAATATGTAGGAACCAATATGAGCATCCAGGTTCCGCTATTGGTTATTGACCGGAGACGTGTCTCGGTCATGTCTGCATAGTTATCAAACCCGTAGGGTCCGCACGCTTAAAGTTCGGTGACGATCGTAATTAGGGTTTTTGTGTTTTGATGTACCGAAGGTTGTTCGGAGTCCCGGATGTGATCACGGACATGACGAGGAGTCTCGAAATGGTCGAGAGATAAAGATTGATATATTGGAAGCCTATATTTGGATATCGGAATCGTTTCGGGTGAAATCGGGATTTTACCGGAATACCGGGGGGTTACCGGAACCCCCTCGGGGGTTATTGGGCCTACATGGACCCTAAGGGAGAAGAGGAGGGCCGGTCAGGGCA
>NC_041380.1:40213793-40215337 GCF_002162155.2 Triticum dicoccoides
CGGTGGGAGTAGGACTCCTCCAGGCGCACCCCTAGGGGCCTGCCGCACCTCCCCCTCCCTCCTTTATATACGGGGGCAAGGGGGCACCCCATGACACACAAGTTGATCTTCGTGATCGTTCCTTAGCCGTGTGCGGTGCCCCCTTCCACCATATTCCACCTCGGTCATATCGTAGTGGTGCTTAGGCAAAGCCCTGCGTCGGTAGAACATCATCACCGTCATCACGCCGTCATGCTGACGAAAATCTCCCTCAACACTCAGCTGGATCGGAGCTCGAGGGACGTCACCGAGTTGAACATGTGCAGAACTCGGAGGTGCCATACGTTCGGTACTTGGATCGGTCTGATCGGGAAGACGTACGACTACTTCCTCTATGTTGTGTCAATGCTTCCGTTGCCGGTCTACGAGGGTACGTAGACATCACTCTCCCCTCGCGTTGCTATGCATCACCATGATCTTGCGTGTATGTAGGATTTTTTTGAAATTACTACGTTCCCCAACACTACTTTGTCAACATATGGTTCATCTTCCACTCTCATAAATCTTCTTGAAGCTTGTGCTACAGCCGGTTGTAAGTTTACAACCCACTTCTCTTCTTTCTCGTCTTAATTTTCTGTTTTCCAACCTTCCACTCTCATAAAGATTTTAATCCTTGCATCATGCTTACGTCCTCTTATTATACTTTCTCTCAAAGGCAAACAGAGTGGAGGGTACACCTTGGCTACGTCCTTCATGAGCGAGGAGGCGGTACCTGCAAGTGTGCGAGTGGCCACGACGGCGGCGGATCATAGCATTGCGGCACTAGGAAGCAAGATGTGCTTGTGCGTGTTGTCCTGCACCTGGCCGTGCGTGGTGGTGAGATACAAACTATGGGTAAAGACTTGACACGGAGAGATGGTGGTGCAGTGGCGGTGATCGCATCACATGTATCTGCTGGGATCGAGCACCCAGTCTTGAGCTCCGGGGTGAAGGCCTAGGTCAGACACAAGCGATTATACCTGGCAATGGTGATGTTTCTCTTACATTGTTACCTTGTTGAAGGCATTGCTCGGATATGTTTGGATTGTTTCTTCAGGGTGAAAACCTAGATTCTGATGGTGATACTTGAGTGTCGCTCCCTGCCTGATGACATTGTTGTTGAAGAACACCGTCGTCCATGTGATGTTATGAGATGGTTGGTGCAGATATGATATTCACCGTAGTTTGCGAATCGCATATCCTATCGTTTAGCGCTTTTTTCTTTTTTCCTTGCCTACACGTTAGCTTTGGTCTTATATGACTGGTAGTGTCGACGTATTTTTTACGTGTGTGAGTTGGTGTTCGCTGTGTACATCCTAATTATGCAGGGGGCACGTGTGTGCTCATTGTGTCATGTATCTTATCAATGCTTCATTTTGATTCTGTAAAATTCACCCTTTATCGAAATGACTCATTGTGCTGCCAACAACGCGAAGGAGTCTAGCTGACTGTGGAGGGTCCAGTGCGGTGACACTGGTGATCCAGCTAGCCTAGCTTTCTCGTGGTCTCCACTCCGGAGAGAGAGA
>NC_041380.1:40215692-40229059 GCF_002162155.2 Triticum dicoccoides
AGAGAGAGAGAGAGAGAGAGAGAGAGAGAGAGAGAGAGAGAGAGAGAGAATTGTGCAAACCGACAAAGTGTAGGCGGATTGGGCTTGTAATTCAAGGGCTTCCGAAAATAGAGCCCATTTCAAATTTGATACCATTGATATTGCTGAAGTAAATATGCCCTAGAGGCAATAATAAAGTTGTTATTTATATTTTCTTATATCATGATAAATATTTATTATTCATGCTAGAATTTTATTAACCGGAAACTTAGTATATGTGTGGATACATAGACAAACAAAATGTCCCTAGTATGCCTCTACTAGACTAGCTCGTTAATCAAAGATGGTTAAGTTTCCTCAGCATAGACATGTGTTGTCATTTGATGAACGGGATCACATCATTAGAGAATGATGTGATGGACAAGACCCATCCGTTAGCTTTGCATATATGATCGTTTAGTTTTATTGCTATTGCTTTCTTCATGACTTATACATGTTCCTCTGACTATGAGATTATGCAACTCTCGAATACCGGAGGAACACCTTGTGTGCTATCAAATGTCACAATGTAACTGGTTGATTATAAAGATGCTCTACAGGTGTCTCCGATGGTGTTTGTTGAGTTAGCATAGATCGAGATAAGGATTTGTCACTCCGTGTTTTAGAGAGGTATCTCTGGGCCCTCTCGGTAATGCTCATCACTATAAGCCTTGCAAGCAATGTGACTAATGAGTTAGTTGCGGGATGATGCATTACAGAACAAGTAAAGAGACTTGCCGGTAACGAGATTGAACTAGGTATGATGATACCGACGATCGAATCTCGGGCAAGTAACATACTGATGACAAAGGGAACACCATATGTTGTTATGCGGTTTGACCGATAAAGATCTTCGAAAAATATGTAGGAGCCAATATGAGCATCCAGGTTCCGCTATTGGTTATTGACTGAAGATGTGTTTCGGTCATGTCTACATAGTTCTCGAACCCGTAGGGTCTGCATGCTTAACGTTCGATGACGATTTGTATTATGAGTTATGTGATTTGATGACCGAAGATTGTTTAGAGTACCGGATGAGATCACGGGCATGACGAGGAGCCTCGAAATGCTCGAGACATAAAGGTTGATATATTGGACGATGTTATTCGGACACTGGATGAGTTTCGAGAGGTATCGGATAATTATCGGAGTGCCGGAGGGTTATCAGAACCCCCTGGTGGAACTAATGGGCCTTGATGGGCCTTAGTGAGAAGATAGGAAGGGCCACAAGGGGCTGGCCGCCCCCCCTTAGGTCCGAATTGGACTAGGGGAAGGGGCGGCGCTCCCCTTTCCTTCCCTTTCCCCTCTTTCTTCCTTCTTCCCCTTTTCCTCTAGGTGGAATCCTAGTAGGACTTGGAGTCCTAGTAGGACTCCCTCCTCCTGGCACGCCCTACGGGGCCGACCGGCCTCCCCCTCCCCTCCTTTATATACGGGGGCAGGGGGCATCCTAGAACACACAAGATTCGTCTTAGCCATGTGCGGTGCCCCCCTCCACAGTTACACACCTCGGTCATATCGTCGTAGTGCTTAGGCGAAGCCCTGTGCCGGTAACTTCATCATCACCGTCACCACGCCGTCATGCTGACGGAACTCTCCCTCGTCCTCAACTGGATCAAGAGCTCGAGGGACGTCATTGTGTTGAACGTGCGCTGAACACGGAGGTGCCGTACATTTGGTACTTGGATCGGTTGGATTGTGAAAATGTTCGACTCCATCAACCGTGTTACTAAATGCTTCTACTTTCGGTCTACGAGGGTACGTGGACTCTCCCCGCTCGTTGCTATGCATCTCCTAGATAGATCTTGCGTGATCGTAGGTAAATTTTTTGAAATACAGTGTTCCCCAATAATTGCTACCTTAGGGCATCTCCAACGCTGACACTGACCCGCAAATTTGCTCCTGCATCCGTCCGTGGACAGGGGGACCAGTCCACGAAAACGGATGTGTGAGCCAGCTATCTAATGTGTTGGCATTACAACTCTCAATTGGAATTCATGGAGGAATTACATCGAGCTCAATATAGAATTCGAATGGAGAAAGGGGTTCAACTTCTCTTCCACGCCACACACGCAAGTTGTGCCACAACTTCTAGCTGTTCTGCCATTCCTACGAATCCTACCCCCCTCCCATACACACACACACACTTTCTAGTTTAAGTATCAGCTGTGGTGACTTGAGCCATTCAGGCCTAACAACGTTTTGAACATCGTTGTCATGCGCCACTTGATCAGCCTAAGGGTCTTGATCGCTGACAACCCCCTTCCCTTGGACACGGCTTGTCCCCAAGCCAGCGCTCTAGGGAACAACTGCTTCAACATCTCCTTGTCCTCCCATGTAGCGAGTTTAGCAAAGGAATCACTCCACTAAACCAGAACTTGGACCCAAAAATCATTCCCTCGGCGGACCACCCGTTGCTGCAAAATTTGTTCAGGTATTTGTAAGCAAGCATCAGGGGACGGAAGTTGAGGAAGAACCTGGGAATTTGGTGAGAGGACTTTCTTCAGCAAAGATACATGAAACACTGGGTGCACTCGGCTGGTAGCCTATAGGGTGAACTCATAAGCAACCTCTCCGACCCGAACAAGAATTTCAAATGGCCCATAAAATTTAAAGGCTAGTTTGTGATTTGCTTGCGGGGTAACATAGGACTGAAGTTAGGGCTGGAGCTTCAAGAAAACTGACTCGCCCACTTCAAAGGTGTGCTCAGTTCTGTGCTTATCAACTTGAACCTTCATGTGTTGCTGAGCGTGCAACATATGTTGACGAACAAAGTCCAGGATCACCTGACACTGTGAAAGCCACTGCTACAAATCTTCAGACTGGATAGTATCATCTGTAGTCAAACCAAATGACGTGGAGCATGTTCATAGATGATTACAAATGGAGTAGTACCCGTAGCGGAATGCCAATTGGTGTTGTACCAAAATTCACAAAGTGGTATCCACTAGGCCGAGCGCGAGGGATGAACACTCACAAAACCACGGAGAAAGCATTCAAATTGTTGTTTGACGCGCTTGGTCTTACATTGCTACGCTTTTCACTTTTGGGAAGCATATATGTGATTCGAGGGGCACATCTATGCTTCTAGGAAAAGAACAACCGTATTTTTTTAATTTTTGAAATACAGTTTTGTGGAAGCACAGGCGGGCTTCATACCGAAGCACAATTATGCTTTAGTTATTATTACTACGAAAACATAGCAAAAACCAACCAAACCCTAAAAACACGTCTAGAAACAAAATAAGAGACCCCAAGGATGCCCCCATAGCACGACACGTGACGGCTAGACGCAGCCCCGCGCTTGCAACTTCCCACTAGGAAGCCTCTGCAGGGGTACTCGTTACCGTCTCATGCTTACGTCAGGCCTACTCGCTGCAAACATAGACATAATAGCTAAAAAATTCAAAGCAGAACAAACAATTTTTTTTGTGTGCAAAAGTTCCCCTAGGCCATATATCAAGTATCAGAGTCCTTAAAAGCACACCCATACAGAAAGACAAAAATACATTCAATTTTTGTGGTGTCAAAGTCTTCTTCTCCTGCATCCACCCACGAAGCGTCGTGACCATAGCTCGATGTCGCCTCTGTGCCTCTGCGTCGGAAAATCTTTTTAAAACACATGAGCTTGTAGAAGCAGCACCTAGAAAGTCGTCCATGTATATCAAAAGATGCTGGCGGCCGCGATCAGCAAGGAACTCGTCGTCCCGATGAAGAAAACGGCTAGTTGCAAATGGCTGGGTGCTCTGACGGTTCATGGAGCGTAACAAGGCGGCTAAAAACAGTTTTCTTAATAGAAAAGAGGTTATTGCCCGACTCTAAATTAATAAAGGCCTTACAATGATAAAAAAACAAAGACACAACACTAAAGAAAGAAAAAGAAAACAAAAGCGGCATGATACAAAGGTGCTTGAGAGTAGCAACAAAGCTCAGACTCAACAAAGGAACAAAGGCATGCACCACATGAAGTCATAGAGCCTTCAAACGCTATCAGACAATCGTAACACAAAGTAGTCGACCACAGGGAGACTAACTGTCGACATAGATAATGCCTTCACCACACCTGGGCATATGCCGGCACACCAGCACCTTCCATTTCCATCATCGAAAGGAGCCACCTGCTCTGTTGCCCTGGATCGAAGGACGCCACACCGTCGAGAATGGCGATGTTCACCCAAACCCTGAAAGAGAACTGACACCGGGACCCACAACTCATGTTGCAAACAAACATGAGCGTAACATGAGCCATGTTGCAAATGATTGGGCGATATGACATATGGCGGAGACGCGGGAGGAAATCGATTCTTACATTGAGCTTTACTGGGCTGATAGGATGGAGGCGTTCTTGGAGGAGGAGGAAGCGGAGGAGGAGGCGGAGAGAAGGGAGAGTGGTTCCGGCGGTGAAATAAAGAAAAGGAAGACGCCGCCGGAGTAATCTCAAACAAGGCGGCGACGAAGGATGATCCGGTGGATGAGAGCTACAACGAAGATGGGGCAGTGGAGGCGAGCAGTCTAGCGAAATCGAATTTGTTGAGGACGAGGGAGATTATAAACATAAAGATGGCGGATCTGGTGTGAATGAAGAGCGACGAGGGCCATTATAAGACCAAGACGATGACCGAGAACGACGGCGCGGCGGCGGCCGTGTACAGAACAGAGCCAAAAGGGAGGAGGTGCATAGGAACCAGGACGGGAAGGGGGAGTTGGACGCCGTGATCAAGTGGATCGCCACGGGGGCTGTTGTTGTTGTGGATCCTGTGTACTTTGAGGTTGACTTGCAAGTGAAGGGCAAAACTGAATCTGAGGATAGAGCTTTGAGCTATCTACTCCCTCCGTTCCAAATTACTCGTCGTGAAAATGAGTGTATTTAAAACTAAAATACATCTAAATACATTCATACTTGTGACAAGTAATTCGGAACGGAGGGAGTAGTTGTTAATTGCCGTGAATCTGGCTGTGAATCATACATGTTTAAACGTGTCGACAATAGGATTGTCATTGAGTGACATGGCTGAATCTGTGGAGGCCACCATCAGTATGAAAGTGGTCCATGGGGAATGGCTAGAAGGCTTTGGAGGTTTAATTTCTGCCCGTACCGTCAGTATCAGTGGCATGGAAATCAAGTTGCTTGCTTTCGATAAATTGCCTGTCGCAACTGATGGCATGATACAGCTTTCACGCCGTGTTGTGTCTGTCGAAGCTGATGGAATGCTGAGAGTCTCTGTCATGGCAATGGCAAATTGTTTGGAGGATCAAACTGTTGAGAGAGATTCTAAACCATTCAAAGCCAGGGAAGCCTCCAGAAGCACGCGCATGCTTGGAGTTCGCTCTTGTAAGCTGGAAGTCACCATCGCATGGTCTCTTGTCCCGAACTAGGATGTAATGGCTTGGTTTAGTTGCTGGATAATCGTCATTGCCGTATTGATGGTTTATGGCTAATGTTCTGCCGTGGTAATAAATCTGTTATTTCTTTAGTGGTATTAGTGATGTTAGACTATCCACAGTGAAAGTAACATAGGTGGTAACATCATATTTATAAAATAAATGATGTGGCATGTAATTAATGAAAAAAAAGATGGATATGGTAACATAGCTAGTTACTGTAACATCACACATATCAAAAAAGATGAATCTACAATCTAATAAATGAAGTGATGCATGACACAACACATATGTTACTATGAAGGTAGTAACATAGACTAGTAACGTGTGTATATTACTATTCTAAGTTACTCCCCATTGTGACTAGTCTAAGTGCTACCGAGGACTGGCTGGCTGAATAAGCCAATAACTATAACGAATTCTGGGTATTTATATGGGTCGACTCCTTCGCTCCTTGGATGACACCATTAAGCAAACCCAAATATTTCTCCTATCTCCATCCTGATCAATTGTTGTTGGACTAAACTATACCAGATTTTATTTTTCGAAAAAGGGGAGCTCCCTGGTCTCTGCATCAGAACGATGCATACATCCATATTATTAATGAGCAAATAAGTTCAACTCAGGTTTTGATGTCTCAAACAAAAAAACACAAATTCTCACAAAGAGCAGAAAAATAAAAGTAAAGCCACAACCGGCGGACATAAGAAATGATAGGAAAACTAATTGCCAATCCTATTACATGATTGTCATCCAAACCAGTTGAAAATAGTCCGTGCTACCATCTCCCATCGGATAGATCTAATAACCAAACGCTCACTGCCTCCGTTGGAGTGAGTAGCGACCACATACACATCAACGCAGTGGCTCGGAAGATGACCTGTAAAAAATGAATATTTGTTGTTCTATTAAAGACCAAATCATTTGTGCAGTTTCAGACTGCCCATAATAAAGCACATACTTCTGCACGAATGTGCCTTGCTTTTTCCGAATCTATCCCGTCAAGCCATGTCCCAAATAACGTGTTGATAGTATTCGGAGGAGTAATATTAAAGGCTATGTGATCCATCCGCTATAATTTTTTTGCCAACGGGCAATCAAGAAAGAGGTGTTTGATGGATTCATCCCAATCACAAAAACTACATCTTGTAGATCCTGTCCAGTTGCGTTTTGCCAAGTTGTCCTTAGTTAAAATAACTTATTTATGTATAAATCACGTAAACACTTTAACTTTCAAAGGTACTTTGACTTTCCAAACATGTTTCGAACTAGGAATAGAGCTAGAATTGATAACATCCAGATACATGGATTTAACCGTAAACTCTCCATTCCTAGTTAGCTTCCAGCACAACTGGTCGGGCTGTTGAGAAAGCTGAACATCCATCAGTCTACTCACAAGATGGAGCCAGGCTTCCCAACAGTTTCCGGCTAGCGTCCTCCTGAAGTGAATATTGAGAGGAGTGGAGTAAAGTACTGTCGCAACGTAAGCGTCTCTTCATTGAACAATGCTATAAAGTGAAGGATACTGAAGCGCGAGGGGTGTTTCCCCTAGCCATGTATCCTCCCAGAATCTCGTAGTGGTACCGTTTCCGACAATAAACTTTGTCCTGTTGAAAAAAACTGATTTAACTCTCATCAGTCATTTTCAAAAAGGCGAGTCCATCGGCCTCACTGTCACATGGCACAAAGTTTTGGAATGAAAGTACTTATTACGCAGAATCTGCGCCCATGTGGCCTCTGTCTCTACAGATAACTTATACAACCACTTGCTGAGAAGGCACCTGTTCTTCACGTCAAGATTTTCAATACCTAGACCCCCTTGGTCCTTCGGTCGACAAATAATATCCCATTAGCTAGTGTGAATTTTCTCTTAAGTTCGTCACTCTGCCAGAAGAAGTGGGAACGATAGAAATCCAACCTTTCCGAACTCCAACTGGTACCTCAAAAAAGGACAAGAGAAACATGGGCATACTCGCGAGAACCAAATTAATGAGAATTAACCGGCCTCTGTATGACATCAGCTTGCCCTTCCAGCAGCTCAGTTTCTTCTCAAATCGATCCTCAATGCACTTCCATTCTTTGTTTGTCAGCTTACTATGATGAATTGGTATACCCAAATACATGAAAGGTAAAGCCCCCAATTCGCATCCGAACAATTGTTTGTAAGCATCTTGTTCCTCTTTAGCTCTTCCAAAACAGAACAATTCGCTTTTATGGAAGTTAATCTTTAACCCGGTCAGTTGTTCGAATAAGCATAACACCAGCTTCATGTTTCTCGCTTTTGCCAAGTCATGCTCCATGAAGATGATAGTATCATTGGCGTACTGTAGGATAGACACACCTTCATCAACTAGATGAGGAACCAGGTCACCTACCTGACCCGCATCCTTAGCCCTTCCTATTAGAATCGTCAACATGTCGACAACTATGTTGAACAGAATAGGGAACATCAGATCTCCTTGTCTCAGGCCCTTATGTGTTTGGAAGCAGTGACCTATGTCGTCATTCACTTTAATTCCAACACTCTCTTTTTGCGTCAAAGATTCTACCTGGTGTCTCCAGGCCTGATCAAAACCTTTCATACGCAAGGCCTGTTGAAGAAATGGCCATTTGACTTTATCATACGCTTTCTCGAAATCCACTTTGAAAACAACCCTGTCTAGTTTTTTCGTGTGAATTTCATGGAGCATTTCATGAAGGACCACAACCCCTTCTAGGATGTTTATGTCCGGCATGAAAGCGGTTTGGGACGGCTGCAACACAGAGTGCGCAATCTGCGTGAGTCTATTAGTCCCAACCTTGGTGAAAAAATTGAAACTTACGTTCAGAAGACAGATTGGCCTGGACTGCTCAATTCTCACAGCCTTTGTTTCTTAGGAAGCAAAGTAATCATTCCAAAATTCAGATGAAACAACTGAAGCTGTCCAGAGAATAAATCATGGAACATCGGTATCAAATCCCCTTTGCTAATATGCCAGCACTTTTTATAAAAATCCGCCGGAAATCCATCCGACCCTGGGGCTTTATTATTCTTCATCTGTGAAATAGCTTCAAACACCTCTTTCTCCGAAAATGAGGCGGTCAAAATATCATTCTCATTCGCAGCAAGTTGAGGAATATTCTCAACACTCGACTCATCCAAGGATACGAAATTATCCTCCGGAGGCCCAAACAGCTGCTTGTAGTAATTGGTTATGTATAATAGGTTTTCTATCCTAAAATCGTCTCCTCATCTTGCTCAAGCGGAAAGATTCTTTTCTTTCTGTGCTTGCCATTGGCGACCATATGAAAGAATTGAGTGTTAGAGTCCCCTTGGACAACTTTGCGAACCTTAGCTCGCAATGCCCACTTCAATTCCTCCTCTCGCAAGAGTTCTTTCAATCTCATCTCCGCGTCTACTTTAGCATGTAGCTCCGTGGTCTCTAGAATTGTGCACTCGGCTTTTAAATCTAGGGACTGAATAAGTGTAAGGAGCCTTTTCTTTTCCATCTTATAAATCCCACTAAGATGCTTAGCCCACCCACGTAAGAAACTTCTTAAGTGCCTTATCTTATTCTGCCATCTTTCAACAGAAGTCCTCCCTCCTGCATCTTTAGCCCATTCCCTGGCTATCAGATCAAAAAACCCTTCTCTTTCAAACCACGCCAATTTGAACGAAAAGGTATTTTTATTCCCCACATGCGTTGCCTCACCAGAGTCAACCAGCAAAGGGGTGTGGTCGGATATTGCGCGCGATAATGCTTGGACTGTTACCAGGGGAAATTTCTGCTCACATTCGACGCTCGTGAGGACTCGATCCAGCTTCTCAAACGTCAGGTTTGGCAAAGTATTAGCCCAAGTGAATTTTCTACCCGAAAGCTCTATCTCTCTCAGATCCAAGCTTTCAATAATGGTATTAAACATAAACGACCACCTGCCGTCAAAATTATCATTGTTCTTTTCCTCTCTTCTTCTAATGATATTAAAGTCGCCCCCAACCAAGATTGGAAACTGCTCAGAGCCGCAAATACAGACAAGATCCGCCAAAAAATCTGGTTTGAGTTCTGGCTGTGCGGCGCCATATACCGCCACCAGTACCCAATTAAACCCATCGGCCTTTGATCTAACCCGAAATTTAATGGCGAAATCTCCCATGACCACACTTCGAACTTCCAAGGACTCACATCTAACCCCAAGTAAGATCTCACCCGATCTTTCTCTCGGCGGTAGGCAGTGCCAATCAAAATCGATACCTCCCGAAAAAGTACTTAGAAACTGTGGAGAGAAATTGTCCCTTCCAGTTTCAGAGAGGGCGATAAAATCCAACCTATGTTCTATAGAAGCATCCGCTAGAAACCTTCTTTTAGCCAAGTCTGTCAGACCCCTACTATGCCAAAAGATTCCTCTCATATTTCATCATAAATTTTTTTAGTAGTACGGTTCCTAGCACTTCTGCGCACCGCTGAAGCTAGATAAATCTTCCGCTTCCATTTGCGTTTAGGCTTGTTTTGATCCTCCACCCGGTCCTCACAACCGGGCTCCGTGGACCTAACTACCTGAGCCTCGATAGGGGTAAAGTCCCTTAGGGATATAGAACCATCATCCTCCTCTGTCTCAGGAAGGGATGGGACAAGATCCGCACAAAAATTATCAAGCACTCGGACTCCCAACGCATCTATGTCGGAATCGTTCATAGGTTTGACCGCTGCTAAGTTTGGAATCGGTTCTAAAGCACCTTCCGCTTCAAGATCCAGGATATCATTAACGGATTTAGAGATTTCACTATCATTACTACCTAGTGGAAACTCCTAACTGATTTGCATTATGAATAATCTCATCATTAGAAAAATGCAGAATTGAATTGGAAGTGTTGACCCACATACCAGTAGTGATCTCAATGTCATGAGGCTTGGCCGCCCGCATGGCGCACCTCAGCTGCATGTCATCAACATCCGGCTGATCCTGGAGGCGGCAGCTCATCCGTCGCCCCTCAGATGCAGGATCCGGAATCCCTCCAAAAGCGATGATCTCCTCCCGAGTGGCCCCGTTTGGGGTAAGGCCTCCAGCCCCACCCCCAACGCACAGCCGGGCTGCAACACCCGGAGAAGCACCAAGAGCTGTCGCAAGCATCGGCGAGGTACCCAACGCACCCGGCGACGTCTGCCGGCATCCGGCGCCCGGGGACGCAGCGAGGGGCGCCCCATCCAAAGGCGCCTTGATTGATTGACATCAATCTGCGCATTACACGGACGAGAAGCCTCCACCTGGTGCAGTCTACCCCATGCGAACTCTGCAGGTCCTTTCGGTCAGAGTTGCAGCTATCAAACAGGGATTGAACTGGCTGCTTGATGTGTTTGATATCATCGCCGCACGCAACTCGTTGGATCACAGTCGCAACATCATCTTCAGCCTCATTAGAGATAACTGACAAACAATCGACAGGGAGGTTTGTATTCTTGATGCCTATACCTCCATGAACACTACTTGGTCTGGTATTTAGATGACTTTAAATAATGCATTGTACTGGGAGGTGTATGATTAGATTAATAAAGATTTAACATATGATGTAAAGGTAAAATCAGTAGTACTTTTTTCTTAGACTTTGTGAAGATGAAATATACATATCCCTACATTCATTAGGTCACTGGCATTGAGTTTCTCCAAACTATGATTACACGTACTAATTCATATCAATACAGAAGTTTGCCGGAGTTCGTGATAATTGCTACCAATTCCACGTTTTAGGTCTAAAATGTCTGGGAGTAGTAGCTAATGCTGATGGTTATGGGAAAACATGCCAGATGAACAAGCCATGGCGTATGAATAAGCATGGCCTGGTCTTCAGATGACTTTAGATAATATACTTGTATTGGGAGATAAGATTAATTACTTTTTCTTAGGCTCTGTGCAGATGAAATATACGTATTCTTGGCATGTATTAAACTTGCATTGAGTTCCTCCAGACTATATTTACATGTACTTATTCATATCTGTCTGAAACCAGTATTCTATTTCCTATGTAGTACTTGATAATTTCTTATGTTCTGTAATATTATGATTGAAAATGTTTTAGCATTGTTTGCAACCTGTTGGCAAATATATCTTTTAGATATTAGTTTTACAGTATATGCACACCTTGACAAATATCCCCCTTTTTGCCTCTAAAGCGTTTGCATCCTATACATAGTTTGAAGTGTGTTTTGATTGCAATGTACTGCTGTTCAGTGTTTGCTTCTCCTTTTGCTTCAGTCTACATAACATTTGTTTAAATCTGTTCTTCAGAATGCAAGGGTTCTGAAGATGTGAAATGCTTGCTTACCCAACTCAAATTCATTGGCTCTTACCTCTAAAGCGCGCCTTAGGGCGTGGTGCGCTTCCCTAAAGTCTAATCGCTGATGGCCGTATCCTGAATGTTGCATCCCATGGTAGTGGTTCCCGTATTTTATAAATTAACTTTTAACTACCTTGATGGAGGATGGGAAGCATCACTACATTTGATGATAGAAGTAAGGTGGTCTCATGTGTAATTTGATGTCTTAATTTCTTAAGCATGAACATTTCACATCTGCGAGCACCCAAGCCACCGGTATTGTCAATGGAAGAGCAGATGGTATGAGCACCAAAACATTCCCGTTGCGAATGGGTCTTTTTAGTCCGGAGAAGGTAAACAACAAGGCATGGCTAAGTTGAGTCAGATCCTGCCACTACTAGCATGTAGACCGTAAACTTTGAAGTGAAGGACGAGAACACTAGGAAGAAGTGGAGGAAGAGGAACATGCTTCTATGTAGAAGGGAACTGAGATTGAGAATCTTACTGTGGCACAAAGGTTTTTACTCTCGTGGTTAGTCTAATTTTTTATCTGATCGACATTGTTGTGCGTGAGCTTCTAATTATTTTTGCTTATCCATGGTGGTGAACCAATGCTGATATTGTCCGGTTTTGGCATTATATTGAAACAAACAAGTCACTACAGGTTCTTATTGGTTTTTATTGCCTTGACATCAGCATAGATTTATATTTGCTCCAGTCTTACTCGAGATAAATTATACATAACTTACATTGTAAATTTTGCATGTAGAATCCATGTCTGAGACTGACATGTCCTACCGGAACTGTTGTTGTGGATCCTATGTAATTTGAAGTTAACTTGCGAATGAAGGGCAGAACTGAATCTGAGGATAGAGATTTGAACTATATTGGCATGTCCAACTTTCTTTTGATTGCATCAATTATAGTCATTGTTTTATTTTGAGATTGCGTTCAATATTTATTTAAGTAGTCCCTCTTATAGACAAAAAATAGTTCACATAAGAAATATACGTTCAATCAATGCGCATACATCTACTGTTTATCAACTGCTCCAGCAGACAAATAATTGATGTTGGATACGTGAGGGTATTGAAAAATGTAACTTTGATCACTAGAACCTATAGTAACTAGATGATACCCGGACGTCGCTGCGTAACTGTTAACAAATAATTTGAGCGTACTGCAGCCATTCATCATAATATACCTAGGTAGGTCTATTTTTTTTGTCTTGTCTAGTGTGCAACCATGCATGTTTCCCTACATAGGTGAAGCTTAGTTCAGTCGTAAATAGACTTGATTAGCTACATAGGTGTACGCAGGCCCATATGGCAAGCATGTGCAGAGTGTGCGATTGCACAGGGCCCCTAAAATTTGGGGCCCCCAAAATTATCTTAAATATCATTTAATAGTACTAATCAGAAAATAACCAAGGAATGGTAGATTTGCTGTGCAACGTTCCACTTTCCAATGCCAACAAATACACAAGCGCACGCATTTCTTTTCAACCCCCCTCTCTCTCCATTTTAAATGACAGTTGATCGTATTAATCAATGCTCATTGGGGTTATAATTTTTTTCCATGCAGCATATGTGGAACTACTAGTAGTACAACAGAGTATTGTTCTCCTCTCTCCATTATCCTGGAAACAATTTACTGCACAAATAAAGAAATTCGAGGGAAC
>NC_041380.1:40272076-40282797 GCF_002162155.2 Triticum dicoccoides
CTGCAGAAGCAAACCACGCCGCAAACCATGGCATGTAACAAGTTCTCGAACATCAACATCGTGTCGACGTGATTTGATTGCGCATGGCGAGCGGAGTTCTACAGAGACTTCAGGAAAATAGAGGGGGGGGGGAGGGGGGGGGGTTGAATGTTTTAAACACCGGTCAGAACCTCCTAAAATCGGTCATGTTAGCTTGAAAACCACGAGTGATTTATATGTTTTTGTAGATTTGATTGAGGGTAAAAAGTATATCAAAATTGACTTCAGGGAGGGTATGCTGAATTTGGGGGTGATTTTGATATTTCTTTCAAACATATATTAAGGCAAATTTAAGGAAATAAAAATGCTTAACGAGGCACATCTAGCTCCCGGTTCATTTTTGTGAGCAACTTCACTCAGTCATTCTCCTCATGTAGGCGTCAACCTATAGATAGGATCCTACGAAACATCAAACCGTAAACTGGATTTATTCTTTAGGAGTTGCATCTTCTTTCTTTTAGCCCCTGCTCTGCTTTTTTTAGCATGCACTAGGACAATGCCCGTGCTTTGCAACGGGTGGCAGAATATTATTTGTGTGTAACCGATACTTTTGGGATTATTGCACTTTATTATTTCTGGTGTTTGTTGTGCCGCCGTGATTGAACATCAATAGATTGGATGTTTTCCCGCAAAAAAAAAGACAATTGCCAATATAATCATTTGGCTTTGAAAAGCACATCTAGGGGAAACCAAACAAGCTCTTGGTGGATCCAAGGTGCTTCAGTAGCTGGCACTTCTGATCTCTCTTTAGAACTTGGGCGACTTGAACGCATGGTTTTGCTCATTACAGGAACCCTCGTTGCTCGCCCTAACCATGCTTGCCGCTGCTAGAAAAAAATTCCGATGGTAAGCAATGAAACAAAATGAGAATGATGAATAAATCAAACATCAAAGAAGTGAAACATCAAGCAAACAAATAATTGACTTCTACTCATTTATTTGTCCAAATGAAACTAATCTAAATGTAATACCCAGTAGTCTTTTTTGCTATCTATTTTTCAGATCACTCTGAACAGAAGTCAAGTAAAATTTCTGGGCAATTTAGCACTCACTGTAGATGATAGTGGTAAATATAACAGGATAAATATGTTGTTTCTTGTGTCTTGTCAGATATAAAAGAGATTTCAAAATGAACCATCCACAGCAGAAAGAATTGCAGGTCACTGTTGCATCACCATCGCCAGTCAATCAGCTGGTCCAGTATAGTAGAGGATATCTTCAAGGTTTTTTTAGGTATATCTAGAAGGTTTTCCAACTCATAAGTTTTCAGCTTCTCGGCTAAATGTAAGATATCAACCATTACTCAGAACAGCAAGGTGCTTGCAACAAATGCAGTATCAAATAAGGAATAAAGCATACATCACACTTGAACTGGAAGTATATACATAAAGCATCACAAAGTGCAGCTAGCTTGGCAAATAAAATTTCATTACTATGAAAGAAAATCTAATGGAGCCTATATCCACGTGACAGCTTAAACCTTTAAATGGCAGCGGCAGTACACCATAGGCGACTGAACTGATATAGAAGTCAAAACAATTGTTGATTAAGGACCGGACGGACAGGTACAACAACTGTTCTGAACCTAGCTAGTCATGCCATCTACAGGGGATTTGGAAGACATGGGCAACTATTCTGAACCTAGCTAGTCATGCCATCTGCAGGGGATTAGGAAGACATGAGAAAGAACGGGATAATATTGCGAGAGAATATATTGATTCTTGCTTGCTCCCAAAGAATAAAATGCCCGATCGTATATAGAGCTAACCTAACATTGACCCGAAAGACATGGAGATACTTGAAACTATCAAGCTCAGGCTCCACCACATCTTGAAAAATAGGCTTCAGAATGTCATCGGTCATTATTGAGCTGCATGCATGGTATGCACTTCTGACAATGTCCTTGTACAATTTTCCTGTATTTGTTCAGAAAAGATGCGTTATATGGTTGTTGAGCTGAAATGTGTATATGATTTACAATTATCCCCTCCCGTTGCAATAACTTCTGCATTAATTTATGCTTGGAAAATATATGTTCGTATTGCAGTGTTCTGAGTTCAACGCATGAGACTACTGTACTGTTAATCATGTCATGAGTGTAATCATGAAACCGTTTGAGACAAAGTGCTGACCTTCTTCGATGAAGGCAGAGAAACCGAAGTCAAATCTGGCGAGCAGGAAGTTCTCGTGCGTGAGTTCCCAGTGTATGGACCCATGAAGTGGCAGATGTGGACGACGCTTTCAGAAACCCAATTAGACAATCTGCAATACAGAACGACACCCAGCCTCCAGTGGCGAGGGGGAACTCACGCTTGTTGTGCATCACTTGGGTGACGGCCACGGCGTCGGGTTGGCCACGCCAGCGCCTCGGCAAATTTCTTTCAAACATATATTAAGGCAAATTTCAGGAAATAAAAAAGCTTAACGAGGCATATCTAGCTCCCGGTTCATATTGTGAGCAATTTCACTCAGTCATTCTCCTCATGTAGGCGTCAACCTATAGATAGGATCCTACGAAACATCAAACCGTAAACTGGATTTATTCTTTAGGAGTTGCATCTTCTTTCTTTTTGGATCAATTTGTTTTAGGGAAAAGTTCGGGGCCGGGGCACCGGCCGAAGCTTCGGCCGGTCCAGTCCACGCGCGCACGCCACGACCCAGTCTCGAGCAACCACGTGGCGCTGCGGATCTCGCGAATCTCGCTTCATTCCTGTCTCGCAGCTCCGCGGATCTCGTCCCCATCCTCATCTCCTGCAGCGCCGGTGCCCACATCTCGCCGTCGGCCATGGAAGGTCGAATCCCCCGCGCGTCCATGGATGTAGATCTCACCCCGCCATGCTTTACAGCCCGTTTCGCCATTGGATGCAGCCCGTTGACCAATCCCCATCCCCGGCGGTTGCAACTCCCACACGTCTCGTGCTTCTGCCTCACCGCCGACGAGCCGGACGGCGATGGTCGACACCGGAGGCTTCTGCAGAATCGTCGCACCCCCTCATGTTGCAACCGTTTAAAAAAAAGCTTCATCCCCTAGATGAAAAGCTTCAACCGGATGTAGAGAAAGCTACAAGCGGTCAGCGCCATCGCCGGAAAGCTACAACCATTGACATGAAATGCTACATCCTTCGATTAAAAAAGCTTCAACCGAAACGACACAAAAAGCCTTGACCAAGTGCTGCTAAAAAGAAAATAGCTACAACTTTTGGTAAAAAAGCTTCAACGGTTGTTGGAAAAAGCTCCCACCATTGAGAGAGAAAGGTACAACTAGACACTATGAAAATAAGAAAGCTTCAACCAGCGACGGCTGGAGGTGGAAGAAGATGATAAAATGCTGCAGTTTTGCTACATGCTTCAACCGGCATAGATTTTTGCTACAACTGGCATAGCATTTTGCTACAACTAGCGTCACGTTTTGCTACAACACACAGCCGGCGTCGCGGTTTTGCTACAACTAGCATCGTTTTTTGCTACAACCGGCATAATGTTTTGCTACATCCATCATGGCTGAGCTGCGACCCAGCACGGGTTTCCGTGAATTCTGGCGGCGAGATCCAGCACGGGGGGCAGGGGTGCATGCTGCAACCGGTCGCCGGCGAGCTGCTACGGGCTCGCGGCGAGCTGCAACCTCGACCGGCCGTAACGGAGCTCGAGCCCAAATCCATGGCGGCAAGGAGGTCACGACATATGTAAGACATGATTGAAGCAATCCCAAGGCGGCTTGATAGGTGGGGGAGCTCCTCGTCGACGTGATTCGGCCGCGGGGAACGAATAACAGGCGGATCTAGCCGCCGCCGCCGCGGATCGGGGACGGTCAGTCACGGGGGGATCCAACTCCCTGTTTTTCTTCTTGTGCCTGTTCGTACACGGTCGCAACAAAACTGTTCTTTTTTGCTGCAACGGTTGCTTCAGTCCGTGTATGCGCGCAGATCTAACGGTCCATGCAAACCGCATCGGACGGCTGGGCCTCGACCGGCCCAACTATTGGGCCGGTGCGCCGGCGCAGATCGCTGCCCTTTGTTTTAGCCCCTGCTCTGCTTTTTTTAGCAAGCATGTACCATCGATTTTATCATTGTGTTTTTTTTTGAATAACCATATATATTTCATTGGACAAATGTGTTACAAAGAGTATACATGTGGTCATCACAGGAGACATACATAGATGTCATGCAGTATTGCATCAATGACTTCACAAAAAGTAAAACTAGAATTTCACTTCGGCAGAATCTTGTGCCACGCCAAAACATCGCCCACGGTCGACCTCCACCGCCGCTAAGGGGACAACTGCCTTCATACCAAGATCTAGAGAAGCACCTTGGCGTACAAGGATGCTTTTCGAGCCGATGAACCGGACCGCCGCAAGCGACGAGGCTGAGACTTTGTGGCACGTCACCCGGGGTTCTTCCCCGTGTCCGCTAGATCCCAGCATCGTTAACTTCATTCGATGACATCGAAGAAGAGGAACACCACTGCATTCTGCCATCCATGCATCCCATTGCAAGACACCAACCACAACCACAACAGTCGACACCAACGCTATCTGAAAGAGTGTTGAGCGTCGACCATCAAACACAAATCTTACCGAATGTCCGGATCTGAAGATCGGTAAGAAGACCGAGCCACCTGCTCCACGGCACCACCCATTAGAGCGCTATTGAGATGAAGGAAGAGCATAAGCTGTGCCGTCTCCACCATTAAAGCAGTACCTCTGAGAACAAACTATGCCTATCCTACACTTCTACCGGAGAGAAACTACCGAGGTCCCCACCCGCTCCCACCGCTGGAACGGCAGACAAAGACGGACGAGGACCCAGCGTCGCCGGCACCCGGTGGTGTCAAGGAAAGCATAACTGTCGCCTCCTTTATCGCCTGTGCGCAGCGGTTCCAGGAGAGAAACGGGGCGCTTGATTTTATCATTGTTGACAATGTAAGGAGCGGAGATACTTGGGAGGAGAGAGCTGGTCTCATCTATTCTTGAATTTGGATAGCAGGAGCATGTATTGTATTTATAAGAGCATCTCCAGCCACGTCCTCAATACGCCCTTCCAGACGATTTTTTAGTACCGGCGGGCGAAAATTGGCCCAGTCGCGCTCCAGGAGCCCTTTTTCGCCGGGTTGAGCTGAAATTAGGGTCGGCGGACCCAGGCCGAACCCGGCGCGCTGGAGGCGCCTGGGAGCGCCGGAGCGAGCGATTTTGGCACGAACTAACTACGGGCCCGCCGCATCAGCGACAGTCGCCTCGTCGTCCTCACACCGCCTCGGTTTTCTACAGGGAATCAATGCCAAGACTGTCACCGGTCAGCCTTCCATTGAATTCTCACAGGCGATGCGACGACGCCCCCCTCCCGCCACGCGTACACACGGCGCCCAGCTATAAAAGCGATGCCTAGCCTTCCCCTCTGGCCACACCCCGACGTGCTCTGCCTCCCTCTCCCCGTGCGCACCTGCCGCCGACGATCCTCCCCTCTCTCCCCAAGCCGAGCGTCGACGATGGGCGAGCGATTCCCCGACGACGCGGCAGCGGCCTCGCTGCATGCGTGGGAGGCGTACCTCCTCTTTGAGGCGAACATGCCGGCGCCGCCCGACATGTGCGCAAGGTCGGACGGGTGGAGGCTCGGCGCTGGTGGCGTCCCCATTCCCCCGGTGCCTGACGTCAACGCGCGCGCGGACTACTTCGCCGACGGTGTCGACCGCGTGCGGGCGTCGCTGACGGAGGAGCAGCGCGCCCTATCACGGTACGCCGCCGACAACCACGCGACGTGGGTGGCGTACTTCCAGCACCGGCCGGAGCGGCGACTGGCCTCCACCAACGGGGCGCCGGTGGTGGGGGGCATCAAGAACAGCGAGGGGCGCCACCTGTGGTGAGGCGCTCCCGGCCGCATGCTGCACGAGGTTCTCCAGCACCTCGAGGGCGGCAACATGCCGCTGCTAACATACCCTGCCACGGCCGCTGCCCCAGTCCCCCGCCGGAGCACTGGGCAATGGATGCCCATGAGGTTCGGCTCCTCCTCCTCCTCCTCGTCCTCCCACTCCTCCTCCCGCTTCTCTTCCCACTCCTCCGGCTCGCCGGCGGTGTTTAGCGTCAAGGCCGAGCCCGAGCGAAGACGCTGCTCGGCCGGTGCACCCGCAGCGCCGGCATCGTCATCAACGAGGGCGGTGGGCGCGGCTCCTTCCCGCTACGTCAAACCGAAGATAGAGTCGAGGCTCGCCGCCGTGAAGACGGAGCCAGGGCTCGCCGGTGGCGTCAAGGAGGAGCTCGGCGACGCCGCGGCCTTGAAGTGGGCGCGTAAAGACTGGGCGCGGACGGAGCTGGAGCGCCAGCGCCGTGCCTACGAGCACTTCACCGCTCGGCGCAGTGGCCGCGATGAGGGAGGCGTCGTCGTCCTCGACGACAGCGACGATGACGCGCCGCCGCCACCAGTCCGCCAGGGCGACGCCGGGCAGGGGTCCAGCAGGGCGGCCGCGTCAAGGGGGAGAAGGCCGACGAGGACGACAGCGAGGATGGTGGTGATGTCGGCGAGTTCGCCCCGCTCAGCGCATTCTTTCACCTGTAGTAGTAGTTGCGGTCTTTTTTTTAAAACTTTGTTATGTAATATCATATTCGCCGAACTTTACCCGAATATTTGTCCAGTTTGCCAAACTTTAATCGAATTTCTTTTTTTTAATAAAAAAACCGCCTTCTGGGGACGACCCTGGGGCCGGCGGCTGGGAACTCGAAAGCCCCCACACCGAGTTCTAGCGCCTGCTCGCTCCCAGGCGACGATTTTACGCGCCCCCTAAGGAGGCAACGACTGGAGACGCTCTAAGCAAATGATACTAGGAACTTGTTGACATTGATTCTTTCCGGTGCATGGAGTCAAACAAAAACGCTCACAGAGAAACCTATGAATTATATTGTAAATTTTCTTATTGACACCAGGAACTAGTTGACATTGATTCTTTCCAGTGCATGGAGTCAAACAAAAACGCTCAAAGAGGAACCTGTGAATTATATTGTAATTTTTTTTATAGACGATGTAACCATTATCACTAATAAATAAAGAGGTTTTTTATTTCAAAAAAAAACACTCATTGAGACAAACTAAATGTACCAGCATAAGCTAGTATGAGAAAAATACACAAGAAAATACTAAATTAAATCTAATAGCTTGCCCTCGTTACTTGAGTCAAATATATATCCCTCATGTTTTCCACATTACTTACATAGTCAAATACAGTATATCTCAACTTGCGCACATTGCATACTAGTCAAGACAAATTTAACCAAGATACCAACATCCAACTACCACTTGACATAAACCAATAACAATCATACAGCAACTGAACTCAGACATCATTTGTAAGTTTGTGGAAATGAGGTAGGTTCTGGACAAGAGACCATGCGACGGTGACTTCAAACTTACAACGGTGAACTTCAAGCATACGCATGCTCCTGGAGGCTTTCTTGGCTCTGAATGCTTCTGAATCTCTCTCAACAGTTTGATCCTCCAAGCTACTTGCCATGACGGAGACTATCAACTCTCCATTAGCTTCAACAGATACAACATTTCGTGAAAGCTGTATGATGCCATCAGCTGCAAGAGGCAACTTATCTCCGAACGCAAGCAACTCAATTTTCTTGGCATCAATATTGGCCGTATTGGCAAAAATTAGACCTTGAAAACCTTCTGGCCATTCCCCACCAACAACTCTCACACTGATGGTGGCCTCCACTGAATTAACAATATCACCCAGCATCAATGCCACTGTGCTAAGCTTGCTGGTGCTGACACGTTTAATCGCATATGATTCACTAGAACCAGAATCATGATAATAAAAAACTAGATTACTCAATTCTCTATCCTCTGATTCAGTTCTGCCCTTAACTCGCAAGTTAACCTCAAAGGACGCAGGATCCACAACAACAACAGCGCGGGTAGGACCTGTCAGTCTCACACATGGATTCTGCATGCAAAATTTAAAACGTAAGTTATGTATCATTTATCTCGAGTAGTGACTGGAGCAAATATAACCAATCTATGCTGATGTCAAGAAAGAATGCGTCCATTGACAAGTAATCCATTTATTACGCTAAACTTAATAACAAGTGCTTGATTAAATATATGTTGGTAGAAAGGACAGGAAAGGCAGAATTTTCCAGAGGTGAGCCCATGAATTTGAGTTGGGTCAGCAAGCATTTCAAATGTCTAAAACTCTTGAATTTTAAACAAATAATATGTAGATTGAAGAAAAAGAAGAGGCAAACATTGAACATCACAACTGAAGCATACACTTCAAAACTATGTACAGTATGGAAACGCTTTAGAGGCAAACAAAAAGGGGAATTTCTGAGGTGTGCATATATACTCTAAAACTTATTATCTAAGAGATCAGATTGCAAACAACACTAGAGGATTTGCAAGCAGAATTTCACATGGGAGCACAAGAAATTATCAAGTACATTGAAAATGAAGTACTGGCGTCAAACAAACTGGTCAAGAGAGTGTAAAAGTTGCATGCACTACTCCATAGGATTCGACCATACCTGGAAATAATCTACAGTAATGTTGGCATACTTTTATTTAGAACTCAGAACATTTTGCAGACAAATAGCATGCTTCCCACTTACATTTGCAGATTTATTCATACTTCACGGATTGATTATTTGGTATATATTTGCACATAACAATTGGAAGAGAAAGTAATTATTTTCTCACTTCACTTCATGTTTTAAATCTCTAATGTAACCATACATATATATGTCCCAGTATATAAATAACATTATGGAGGTAACAACAATATGGCACGTGAGCAACGAGACTACGAACCTTCCTGTCAATGGTTTGGCAGTTATCCCTAGAGCGGTTGAAGATGATGTTGCGATTCTGATCAAATGAGTCGCGTGCGGCAACGATACCATAGACATCGAGAGGCCAGTCCAACCCACCTGTGATGGCTCCAACCCTGACCGAAAAGACCTGCAGAGTTCGCATGGGGTAGCCGGGACCACACGGAGGCTTGTCGTCCGTGTAACACATGGGCTGGGTGGGTGCTGCAGATCAATGTGAACCAATCAAGACGCTTAGCGGAGATCATTATTCCTTGAGCGATTGACGAGGAGGGAGAAAGGGATTCGGGTCTGCTTCCAGGGACCGAAGGAGTCGACCCGCAGAGATTCGCCGGATTCCGGGTGCCTCCTGGCACCGATGGCGTCCCAGTAGTCGGTGGGATCGAGCGCCTGCAGCTTCATGGCCTCCATGTTTTCCTCGACCCACTGGTTCGAGACCTCGATTGCCTCGGGGTCTCCCGTGGCGATCCACTTGATGACGGCGTCCAGCTCCCCCTTCCGGTCCTGGTTCCTGTGCGCCTCCTCCCCTTTGGCTCTGTACACGGCCGCCGCCGCGACGTCCTCCTCGGTCATCGTCTTGGGCTTGAAGACGCTCCTGTCCTTGGCCCTCTCCACCTCCAAGCTCTTCCTCGCCCACTCCAGAGCCGCCGCCTTCCGCGCGCTCTTCTTCTTGTTTTTAGGGGCCTGGGCTGTCTTCCTCCTCTCCGCCTCCTCCGCCGCCTTCGTCGTCCCCTCCTGCCGTACCGCCAGTATCAAATCGACGTACACATCAAACTGCTCCTTCCGCGTGAACTCCATCGCCGCTCTGGTAGAGAAGAGCCAGAGGAACCCTAACCCTAGATACACTCTCGCCTTCTCTTCGCCGGGCCGGCGGGGGATTTGGTGGGGATACCGGGGTAGTATAAAGGAACTTCACCGAAGCCAAACCAACGAGGAAACAAGGCCGTGCTTGCTGCGTGAGGTGAGGTCGATTCGGATCCGATAGCCCAAGTGCGTTCTGCACGTTCCCTCTTTCCTTCTTTTCGTTCGTTTCTTATACTAGTAAGCTTGCACGTGCAATGCACGTCTTATTCGAGTTTAAAATTTGAATATGAAAATGTTTAAATTTCAATCCACATATAGCTACTTTAAGTTCCTTGCATATACTAAGCCAGTTTAAATCAAGGTAGGATCCAGTACTTCGCAAATTGCGAACTTGCCTAAAGCTTAATTATATTGAGATTAAACCCATTGACGTAAATTTCTCTCTTGATGATTCAATGCATACCTATTTAATTTCATACGCTTATAGGTGGATACAAGATCAGCATCAAAGGCAATCTACCCCTTACTGGTCTTACACACACATATGAGCTCTCAAAATTCTGGATTTCGCTGTCATCTATCATATCACTACAATCTAAACACCATGAAGAAAGAGATAATGCCAAGGCAACAATTATTCGTATCTTGCATGGCTTGGGTCCTTACAAGGCTACTTCCTTTCAGCTCGAGTCCATGGGTGCTAAGCCAACCAATTCATCAAGCAAAACCTGCATTTTCATGTGCTTCCACAAAATGCAATTCAAACTTAGCGGTGATCATTAAGGGCAACCCAAAAAGGAAAAGATAAAAATTCAAAGTATATATGCATTGAAAATATAAGGAAGCGAGCCCTTGCTCTACAACCAGGGGGGGGGGGTACTCACAGCATTAGCAATATTTTCGTTACAGGAATAAAAAACTTCAAGATATGAAATCAGCACCAATTATGCTGATCTGTAAAGCTTTTGATATGCTAGTAAGCTTGCACGTGAAATTCACGTGTGTCTAGATAAAATATCCTTTTATTTTGCGGGGAGTATAGATAGAATATCCAATT
>NC_041380.1:40283517-40291344 GCF_002162155.2 Triticum dicoccoides
AGTCCATGGGTGCTAAGCCAACCAATTCATCAAGCAAAACCTGCATTTTCATGTGCTTCCACAAAATGCAATTCAAACTTAGCGGTGATCATTAAGGGCAACCCAAAAAGGAAAAGATAAAAATTCAAAGTATATATGCATTGAAAATATAAGGAAGCGAGCCCTTGCTCTACAACCAGGGGGGGGGGGGTACTCACAGCATTAGCAATATTTTCGTTACAGGAATAAAAAACTTCAAGATATGAAATCAGCACCAATTATGCTGATCTGTAAAGCTTTTGATATGCTAGTAAGCTTGCACGTGAAATTCACGTGTGTCTAGATAAAATATCCTTTTATTTTGCGGGGAGTATAGATAGAATATCCAATTGTAAAAGTAAAAAATATTACCAACGAATGTGCATTTGAGGTTTCAGAAAAGCTATAATTAATAAAATTTATAATTTGTAGTACTGCCAAAGTTTATTTCGTTCATTTCCTGACTGATGACAATACGAGTCATCCATTCTCTGCCAAAGTTGTATTTGCGCGACTCTCAAAAAAAAAAGTTTCTGCAGTTTTGGCATGCCGTACCCTGAATTCATTGCATACATGCAGCTCTCCACTTATGCCTACTGCATAGTATATCCATTTTACCACTGTTCGTCAAAATTTAGTTTTAGTAACTCCACTGTTAAATGTGAAGTTAACCAGCATGGATTTTTTTTTACATAAGAGAGATTCTGCATCTAGCTTCAACCTTCGGCTCAGTTACAGATTAATAACAGTACCAACCACATGTATGCATAGAGGATGTGCAGGCCATTTAAGGACACTGTGTTTAGAAACGTGTTCCTACACTACAGAATGAATTTGCCAAAGCTGCGTGATAAAACAGAGAAACCCAAATGCACACATGAACGATGAGTAAGTTTCCGCATTAGTGGCACGATGATAAAACAGGCAACAGTTCAGACCACTTTTACCAGGTCCGAATTCAGAATTCAATTCAGTGCATACATGCAGCTCTATGCAAGTATATAAGGTTGCAATCAAGAGAATTCCTAATGACATTGGAAAGCAAACAGGGTAATAAGGTACAAATGCACAAAAGACTATGTTAACCAAGAACAACATGGGCAGCTAAGCTCTTCGGAATTCACAAGGCACAGCCAATAAATTAATGCACTCCAAATGATGATCGATCAGTACACTGGATAATTATAGTCAAGCATGATTTTGGTTTTATTTCAGAAAATAAGCTAATCAAGCACAGCAAAGCCTGCTGTTCACAATTCTGAAAACAAGATAATCCAACAGCACGACAGACCAACTAAGCTGATGATGACAACTGACAATGCATGGATCTAGTCGTACACGACGAGCTTCTTGTACTCTTCTCCAGCGATGGCCTCAGGGTTCACCACCCCGTCGTTCTTCAGAAAGATCTTGCGGAAGTTCTTGGAGAAGCCGCTCACCATGGCCACCCCTGGCTGGGTCGACGTCACCAGCGTCGACTGCGAGTCACGCAGGTTCCAGAAGATGATCCGGGGCACCACGTCGCCGTAGCCAGCGTCCCTGAACTATTTGCAGATCACCTCGTAGTCAGTCTCCCACACGGAACAGACTCCCGCCGGCTGTAGTAGTAGTAGGCGTACGCGCTCCCAGACGGGAAATACACTTTGATTCCTGGTTGTGTATGCACCCTATATGGGGATTTTTTTAATTTTTTAATAAAAACTCAAAATAGGTAAGAACTATTTTGACAAAACACTTGACTTACTTTTGCACTGATATGTAAATGTCGATGAAAAACAACAAAAGTTGACCTCAAGCAAAAAAGACAAAATTTATTTGCTACTATAGGTCACTATTCACACTATTTTAGCCAAAAATTTGTCTTTTTCAAAAAGAAGTCAAAAGGATATTTTCTTGTGGATTTTATTTCTCACGAGTACAATAGAAGGTCAAGTTTATTTCAAAAATATATTCAGGAATTTTTGACTTTTTATTAAATTACTAAAAAAAAAATCTCATATAAGGTGCATATGTCCCCATAGACCAAAAGTTCCCCCCCCCCCCTCCTAGACGCCATATTGAACTCCATGTCGCTGTACACGAAGTCACGAACACGGTCCTGATCATCTTCTCCGGCGCCAGACGTGCCTACTCGCCTCCACCGCCGTGCGGAGGATCTGGTCGAACACCCCCTGGAAGTTGGTGCTCCCGCCCCAGTGCATGTGTCGCACGAAGTCCATCTTCTGGCGGGTTCTCGCTGAAGGTGATCACCTTGTCGGCTGAGCTCCGAGGTGAGCACGCATAGCGCGATGCACACCTTCATCGGGGGGCCGCTCATGCTCGTGGACACGTCGCAGACTGAGATGCAGTTGCGCAGCGACCCCTTGGAATGGAGGTCGTCCACCATCGGCGCCACTTCAGCTCCGACACATTGTCGTCCTGGCCGCGGTAGGCGGCCGCGGCGATCTCGTGGGGCAGGAGCGCGCCGACCGCGATCTTGGCCTGGCCAGCCTCCACGTCCTCCAGGTACTTGTCGAAACGCTCCTCATCGTGCTTCTTGAAGAGGAACTTGTAGCGCTGCATGGCCACTGAGGCGACGCGGGTGTAGGGCAGCTCCGACCACCGCTGCGCGCTCATGTACACCTCCGGGAGCTCCAGCACCTTGCGCAGCGGCACGAGCAGAGCACCTCGCGGCGGAGGCGGTGTAGGGCGCGGTACGCGTAGTGCCCGTCCGGGAGCTGGGTGAGCTCGGGGTCCGAGTCGTGCGGGAAGAGGCGGCGGGCGATGGCCTCGCAGAGCAGCGTGATGCGGTCAAAGGACGAGCCTGGCGTGGGGCACCACTTGGCGGCGAGCCCGATCTTCCTCTTTTTGCCGCCGGAGGCCAGCTGCTGGAGGTCCGAGGTGAGGAGCGAGGCGAACAAGTCGACGACGGCGTCAAACAGGAAGCGGTAGGCACGGTCGCCGTAGTACGTCTCCAACGACTGCACGGCAAGCTTGGCAACCGTGCATACCTTCTTCGACATCCGCCGCGCCTTACTCGCTGACGTCGTCTTCTTCTGGTCCACCTCCATCGCTTCCAGCTTCTGCACCTCCGCAGGCTCCTGGACCGGGACAACCTCCACGTGCTTGCTGCCCTTGCCGGCCTTGAGAGCGCGGCGGAGAGGAAGTCACCGAAGGTGGCCTTGGCAGTCACGGGGGCGAGCTCGCGGGCGCGCTTGCGGCCGGCGAGCCTAGCCCGCAAGTCCTCTCGCTGGTTGGCGAGGCCCTTGGCCTTCCTGCGCGCCTTGTCGGCCACGGCGCCGGCCTTGGCGAACGCGCGAACGTCGGGGCCGCAGAGGAGGCGGAACAACAGCTCGGGGAAGTCCTTGAGGTAGCTGAACTCGGCGAGCGCGACCGCGGCGACGTTGCAGGCGAGCGTACGCAGGTGCTGCTCGTGCATGCAGAGCGCGGCGGCGTAGAAGCCCTCCTTGTCCGACTTGCCGTGAGCGCGTCCTGCTCCGTCTACCCCTCAAGCGGATCCACAACAGGTCGCATGATGGTGCCGGTTTTCTGAGGCGGGCCAGGCGGCGGCCGTGAAGAGCATGTGGGAGGTGCGGACAGGGCAAGAGCACGCAAGCGGAAGAGAATGGTGGTGGCAGGGAAGGGGCTTGGTGGGGGTGGGGGACGAAACGACCTGGTGGTTTGCGAGAGGAACTGGGGATCGTGGGCGGGCCTATGGTGGGAAGGGTATCGGGTGTTCTGCCTAGACAGGGTCTTTTTTTTGGTATAAGCTAATCGTGGTAATAACCAATGGCAGTGGTGGGTAATTAGAGTGTCAAACACGTTTGATGCTATGAGACGATTTAGATCATTAGATCAACATGTTTCAATGGTTGAGATGATTTGGTTCTCCGCCCTTTCGTGCTTTTATATGGGTAGTAGATACAGGTTGTTTTTCTTTGTTTTGTTTTATTTATTATTTAATTTAACTTTTGGGGTTTTATTTCTCATTCTTTCTTTTTTTTCCTGCGTTTTTTTGGTTTTGTTTTTTGTTTTTTGTTTTTTCTCTTTTCCTTTTATTTTTATTTTATTTTTCCTTTCATTAATAAAGAAAATGTTTCATTGTGCATTTTTTTCATTATTAATCTATATACCTAATAATAATAAAGGTAAAAACGTTTCTTACTCCCAAGATTGCATACGTAATTTTCGTTTGTCCACCATATTAAACAGGTTTCATCCATCTTGAGTCATCCACGTGAGCCAAACTCGGCCTGGTCCACACGAACTCTCGACCAGGCCTCTGTCCCGAAGGATGAGGCCAATTGATATGGTATGCTTCTACTGCAAAAGAAGGTTCTTACAAAAATAATAGTCCCACCTCGCTCGTTTAAACCCAATCCCATCAATTTTTCATATGTGGGATGCCTTGCTGCATCAGAAGTCAACAAGCAAATTAAATGACGAGAAACAAACGAAGGAATTAATAACCCCGCAAGTGGGAAGAAAGAGCAAATGAATAATATCTGCAATGGGTGGTTAAAGCAGATAGGCAAACCTGAAGCAACAATAGCCTGCTCGTTGGTAGCATGAAGAATGTAGCAATAAGATGAAGGACATGAGAGAGAGAGAGAGAGAGAGAGAGAGAGAGAGAGAGAGAGAGAGATGTGGTGATGGGAAGAAGAAGAAGGAGGAGAAGAAGAAGGAGGAGAAGAAGAAGGAGATAAGTTGTTGGCCGCTTTGATGATGTCCTCCTTCGTGATACCCAGTTTTGCTGAAAGAAGCATCATACCAGGTGCTTTTAACAGCCCAATTTGAAAAATGGCATCGCTTATTTCTTTTATCAGTGAAATCTTTACAGAGATCTTGATTCATCTCAGGACTCAGTTTTTGGTGCACCAGATTCAGAATTATCTCCGCATTAACTTATTGGTACTTGGTGTGTAGATGAGCAAAGAAGTCTCTTGCCATCTGTTTTCTGATCATTAACAATCTGGTCTGCTCCGTTCTTCAAATAAGCTAAGCGATTCTTATTTGCTCTCCAAGTGGCCTTCCGGTGAAAAAAGGTCGGTCGTGTTGCGATCCCCCCTCTCGAATCCATGTGATTCTTGACCTCTATAGCCACGTAACTTACTCGCAACAAAGCAACTCATCCAGCTCAACTCTTTCTGTTGCACAACACTGGCTTCTTCATCCGAGACATGATAGATCAGCTCAAGCTTGTTCCATGTCTTTTTGAATTTCTGTGGCCACAACTGCATCACCCCTCACCTTCATTTGCGCAGCCTCATTCACATCAGCCGCTCCCTGAGCCAATACACACACCTATACAATCATTCAACCCAGCAGCCATGCCCTGATTATGTAGTGTCACAACCTGCCAGCTTCCCTCTGCCCCTGCACTGTCGCAAACTGGCATGCTCCACACCCAGGAACAGCACCCAGAAGGAGGCAAGGAAACAGAGGCCGAGGGATGAATATTTTGACGCCCACAAAGCAAAGCCAAACGCCTTGGAGCTCTTGGTTGTGCTCCCGATACAGGCACACCCAACGACACCCTTCCGAGCCACAGCTCCACCTGCCCCAACCATGCAGCAGCGCCGCGCTTGGCACAGCCAGAAGACAAGGTGCCTGGCTCAAGGGACGCTGCAGTGCAGAGCCACCCCCCCAGAATGCCGATCCCCATTCTCATTTGTGATCCCCTTCACCCGCGCCTCCAAGAGATAACATAGTCAAATACATATCTTAATTTGTCCACATTACATAGTCAAATACATATCTTAATTTGTCCACATTACATGTCAAATATATCTTGGCTTGCCCACATTACATACTAGTCAAGACAAATTTAACCGGGACACTACATTACATAGTCAAATATCTTAGCTTGCCCACACTACATAGTACTAGTCAAGACACATCTAACCAGGATACAGCTAACATCCAACACACAGGTACCACTTTGAGATAAACCAGAGGCCATCAGTAGGGCAATAACAATCATCCAGCAACAAAACCCAGACAGTCTTTGCTAGTTCGGGACAAAAGACCATGCGATGGTGACTTCCAACTTACAAGAGTGAACTTCAAGTATTCGCCTGCTCCTGGAGGCTTTCTTGGCTTTGAATGCTTCTGAATCTCTCTCAACAGTTTGATCCTCCAGGCTACTTGCCATGACACAGACTCTCAACTCTCCATCTGCTTCAACAGATACAACACGCCGTGAAAGCTTTATCGTGCCATTAGCTACAACAGGCAACTTATCATCTCCGAACGCAAGCAACTCAATTTTCTGGGCGTCGATACTGGCGGTATTGGCAAAAATTAGACCTCTACAACCTTCCGGCCATTCCCCACGAACCACTCTCACACTGATGGTGGCCTCTACTGAATGAACAATATCACCCAACATCAATGCCACTGTGCTAAGCTTGCTAGTGCTGACATTTTTAAACGCGTACGATTCGCTAGAGCCAGAATCACGATAATAAACAGCCAGATAGCTCAAATCTCTATCCCCAGATTCAGTTTTGCCCTTTACTCGCAAGTTAACCTCAAAGTACACAGGATCCACAACAACAACAGCGCGGGTAGGACCTGTCAGTCTCAGACATGGATTCTGCATGCAAAATTCAGAATGTAAGTTATGAATCATTTATCTTGAGCAAGACTGGTGCGAATATAACCAATCTAAGCTGATGTCAAGAAAAAATGCCTCCATTGACAAGTAAACCACTTAAGCTAGACTTAATAACAAGAGCTTGAATTAAACATATGTGGGTAGCAAACACAGAAAAGGCAGAATTTGCTGGAGGTAAGAGCCAATGAATTTGAGTTGGGTCAGCGAGCATTTCAAATCTTTAAAACCCTTGCATTTTAAACAAATAATATGTAGATTGAAGCAAAAGAAGAAGCAAGAGCTGAACATCACTGTCAAAACATACACTTCAAAACTATGTACGGGATGCAAACGCTTTAGAGGCAAACAAAAAAGGGGCATTTCTTGGTGTGCATATATACTCTGCAACTAATAATATCTAAGAGATCAGATTCCAAACAACACTAGAGCATTTTCACAAGAGAACACAAAAAATTATCAAGTACATAGGAAATGAATGCTGGTCACAAACAAACTGAGGGACAATTCCCAAAGGGAAACAGTCAAGAGAGGGTAAAAGTTGCAGGCACTACTCCATAGGATACTCCTATACCTGGAAGAAAGCTACACTAAGTCATATTAGAAATGCACATTGATTATTCAAACTTGAACGTGGATATATATAACAAGACTTGAAAACAGACTATGTATTTCATCTCCATGTTGATTTGTTATGTGAAATCCTTTGAGAACTTAGAACTTTTTTGTTACACTAGGAGACTTATCCATACTTCATGGATTGAGCATTTGGTATATAGCTACTAGCATTTTTTTTTCATAAAGCAAGTTCCGAGTAGCGATCAGATTTGCCATGGCTATTTTACAATCACCAGTGTATGCATGGAACTTCGTAACAATATCACAGACTCCCGCAAACTTGAGTTGTGATATCTCAATTTTGTCCGACAATGGTACCGCAGTTTATGTTCACCATCCATTGCATATGTTATATTATATATATGGCCTGGATGAGCGTCGTACACAGGTTGGACAGCTTTTCATCGTACACAAAGCATTTTCGTGCAAACTTATGTGTATCTGTATTGATATTAATTAGTATAGTAGGTGAAATAATAGTTTGGAGAGAGTCAATGCCAGGGATATGTGTATTTCATCTCCAGAAAGCCTAAGAGTATATATATCCCTATAGAAGTAACATCATGGAGGCAACAATAATATGGCACCAAATAACA
>NC_041380.1:40291585-40292220 GCF_002162155.2 Triticum dicoccoides
GTCGTGCTGCTCCCTTCGCTCATGGCTCCTGCGCGCCTCCTCCGCCTTGGCTCTGTACACGGCCGCTGCCGCGACGTCTTCCTCGGTCATCGCCCTCGGCTCCCAACATTCTCCGTCATTGACACTCGCGTCTTCCAACATCTTCCTCGCCCACTCCAAAGCCGCCGCCTTCTCCGCGCTCTTCTTCTTCCTCGCCGCCTTCTCTTCTCTGGGTGGGGGGTCTGGGGGTTCCTCTGCGTTGTTGAGGGCGGAGTTGCCGGCTTGGAAACGTCTCAGGTGAATTTTTTTTGAAAGGAACGTCTCGGGTGTTGGGCCAGCCAGGAAATAAGGCGGGGCTGCCTGAGGTCGATTCGGACCCGACAGCCCTAGTGGGAAACTTTGCTCAAAGAAAGCCTAATGTTCGTATTTCTTTTCGTGGAAGCCTAATGTTCGAAGGGAAATACCCATTGGCTCTTGGGTGTGTATATAGTACACCTGAGGATATGCAAACAGAAGTAATTACGAAAAAAAATCCAAAAAAATCTGAGTCATTTTTTGAAAAAAACTTGACATTCTATTGTGCTCGTATAAAAAGTTTTGCGAAGGAAAAGCTCTCGTAGACATCACATCAGGGCAAAAAAAATCAAGGATAAAAA
>NC_041380.1:40292360-40296165 GCF_002162155.2 Triticum dicoccoides
TGTGAATAGTAACTTGTGTATATTGTTGATTTTGTTTTTTTTCACCAAAAATACCATGAAAGTTATTCCTCCACCAAAAACATTATATGTACGAGCACAATAATAGAAGGTCTAGTTTATTTTGGAAGTTTTGAAAATCAGTAGTAGTTTTTCATATAGGGTGTATATTACACCCAAAAGCCAAACATTCCCGTACAGTGTTTGTATTTGGACAGCCTAGAACCACGCAGATTTTTTGCTCACACAAGCAACAAACATTCATGGGCCCCATGCTTCTTATTTAGTCACGAGTCTTCCCGCCCATATGCTTTCTTCCTCGCCTACTGCACGATTGTTTTCCCTTTTTCTTTCTCCACAATTCCCCTTAGCTTGCCACACCAAGAAAGTTCGCTCCTCACGATCAGTATCCTTGGCGTTGCACGCTGGAGCTTGGGCGGCTGATGTGGGGCCAGAGATGGGTATGGACGCCCTTCGGGAGTTCTTGTCGCTCTGGGCTCGAATTGCGAATGTGAAGCTCACCATGGGATCGCCAGACACTATATGTTGGTTTTTTTTTGAGACAAACACTATATGTTGGTGTGGGAGAAGGGTGGCTCCTTCTTGGCGAGATCTGCCTATGCCACAAAGTTTAATGGGCGCGAGGGTTCTTTGCGTGCCTGGGCTTGAGAATAAGTGTTGGGCCTCAGGCCGTCTAGCCTGGAGGGGGTTGCCACATCAGGAGGTTTTTGCCCTCTATGTCATCATCGTGACGAGACGGTAAACCACGTCTTGCTGAAGTGTGACTTCGTGAGGATGGTCTGGCATATGACTCTGAATGCACTTGGTGGGTCAGACTGGGTACCTCGTAATGACGACAATCTGATCGGACTGGGCACCTTTGTAGTGAATTAGTGATGACAAAAACAAATCTACTTTGTTGCGGCAGATCTAAAAGCACACGGACGGAATTTTTACACATGATTGGTGATAGATGAATCATCATCGAGTATACTGAACTATTTGTAGAATACTGCTATTACACTAAAATCTATTTGAAACTTATTTTTTGGAATACAAAGATTACTTCTTGGTATATGTGAAATCAAAACCCTCTACACTAGAAGAACAAAGAACATGGAATGAAACCCCACCATCCTCGAAATAGGCTTTCGCCCCGCTTTATAAATAAAGCAACGGGTGGAGGCTCAGCGCCGATGGCGTCCGCATTCCCCGGGTGCCCGACGTCAACGCGCGCGCGCGGACTACTTCGCCGACAGGGTCGACCGCGTGCGGGCGTCACTGACGGAGGAGCAGCGCGCCCTATCGCAGTACGCCGCCGACAACCACGCGACGAGGGTGACGTACTTCCAACACCGGCAGGAGCGGCGACTGGCCTCCACCAACGGGGCGCCGGTGGTGGGGGGCGTCAAGAACAGCGAGGGGCGCCGCCTGTGGTGGGGCGCCCCCGGCCGCATGCTGCACGAGGTTCTCCAGCACCTCAAGGGCGGCAACATGCCGCTGCTGACATACCCTGCCGCGGCCGCCGCCCCACTCCCCCGCCGGAGCACCGGGCAATGGATGCCCATGAGGTTCGGCTCCTTCTCCTCCTCGTCCTCCCACTCTTCCCGCTTCTCTTCCCACTCCTCCGGCTCCTCGGCGGTGTTCAGCATCAAGGCCGAGCCCGCAGCGGAGACGCCGCTCGGCTGGTGCACCCGCAGCGCCGGCATCGTCATCAACGAGGGCGGCGGGCGCGGCTCCTCCCCGCTACGTCAAACCGAAGACAGAGTCGGGGCTCGCCGCCGTGAAGACGGAGCCAGGGCTCGCCGGCGGCGTCAAGGAGGAGCTCGATAACGCGGCGGCCTTGAAGTGGGCGCGTAAAGACTGGGCACGGACGGAGCTAGAGCGCCAGCGCCGCACCTACGAGCAGTTCACCGCTCGACGCCGTGGCCGCAACGAGGGAGGCGTCGTCGTCCTCGACGACAACGACGATGACGCGCCGCCGCCACCGGTCCGCCAGGGCGACACCGGGCAGGGGTCCAGCAGGGCGGCCGCGTCAAGGGGGAGAAGGCCGACGAGGACGACTGCGAGGATGACGGTGATGTCGGCGACTTCGCCCCGCTCAGCGCGTTCTTCGACCCGTAGTAGTAGTTGTGGTCGTTTTTTTAAACTTTGTTATGTAATGTCATATTCGCCGAACTTTAGCCAAATATTTGTCTAGTTTGCCAAACTTTAGTCGAATTCCTTTTTTCTATAAAAAAACGCCTTCTGGGGACGACCCTGGGGCCGACGCCTGGGAACTCGAAAGCCCCCACGCCAAGTTTTAGCGCCGGCTCGCCCCCAGGCGGCGATTTTACGCGCCCCCTGAGGGGGCAATGGCTGGAGACGCTCTAAGCAAATGATACCAGGAACTAGTTGACATTGATTCTTTCCAGTGCACGGAGTCAAACAAAAACGCTCATATAGGAACCTATGAATTATATTGTACATTTTCTTACAGACACCAGGAACTACTCCCTCCGTTCGGAATTACTTGTCTCAGAAATTGATGTATCTAGAACTAAAATACGTCTGTTCGAAATTACTTGTCTTGGAAATTGATGTATCTAGAACTAAAATACAATCATTTCCGTGACAAGTAATTCCGAACGGAGGGAGTAGTCACTACTAGGGAAAAGCCTAGCAGCAGCGCGGGGGCCGGCGCTACAGCTAACGTATAGCAGTAGTGCGGGAGCACCCGCGCTACTACTACGTCCGTTAGTAGTAGCATGGGTAAAAACCCGCGCTACTACTAACCCGCGGAATTTTTTTTTCGATTTTTTTGCCCGAGTTTTCAAATTTTTGAATTATTTTAACCTCTAATCTCTAATCACCCTCATCGCTGCTCAATTTAATCTCTAATCACCTCTCATCATTCCAAATCATCTAACTTCCCGGACGGTCACCCATCCTCTCACTACTCCAGCCTGAGCACGCTTAACTTTCGGATTCTATTCTCCCTCGATTCCAAGTCTGCACTTGTTGTTTTCCTGACAATAGTAAGATGTCAATCCTATTAACCCTCGGGAGTTTAGCTTGAGCATGAAGTCACACGTTTCGCTGTTTGAGTTTAAAACTATTGTTCTAAACCACAATAATTATTTAGTAACACTAATATTTCTTGAATAAGGAGTTTGACCACATTTTGACCAAAGTTTTACCACAGTTTGACCAGATTTGACCAAAATTCCAAAAAACTAAAATAATTATCTAGTAACACTAATATTCTTGAATAATTATTTAGTAACACTAATATGTCTTGAATAAGTAGTTTGACCACAGTTTGACCAGATTTGACCAAAATTAAAAAAAACTGAAATTTGAGCATAACTTTTTTTCCTTTTAGAATTTGAGGATTCTAAAGATTTGCAAACAGGCCGTAGGCGGTCACCATAGTATGCGGATTTTCATGCTGAACATTTTGATATATTATACGTTTTTTCTGACATCGTATGCAAAAGTTATAGCCGTTTTACATTTTCCCTACACTTTTTGCAAAACATGTCCAAATTTAAGTTTTTAAATTTTCCTAACTAGTAGATGTAAGAACATAACTACATCTCGAAGGATTTTAATTTTTGAAACATTTTGATATATTATACGTTTTTTTCTAACATCGTATGCAAAAGTTATAGCCGTTTTACATTTTTCCCTACACTTTTCACATAACATGTCCAAATTTAAGTTTTTAAATTTTCCTAACTAGTAGATGTAGTAACATAACTACAACTCGAAGGATTTTAATTTTTGATGTTTTTATCATTTTCTTTTGTTTTTTACAAAACCGAAA
>NC_041380.1:40296427-40298454 GCF_002162155.2 Triticum dicoccoides
TTCAAAATGGGACCTTTAGTAGTAGCGAGGGATTTTACCCCTCGCTACTACTATGGCATGTCCCGGAGTAGTAGCGAGGGGTAAAAACTTAGTAGTAGTGAGGGTTTATAACCCTCGCTACTACTATGGCATGGCCCAGGGGCACGGTAGAGACCGCTTAGTAGTAGCGAGGGGTAAGAACCAGCGCTACTGCTATCAACTTAGTAGTAGCGAGGGTTAAAAACCCGCGCTGCTACTATGGCATGTCCCGGGGGGCACGATAGAGACTGCTTAGTAGTAGCGAGGGTTATAAACCAGCGCTACTGCTATCAACTTAGTAGTAGCGAGGTTTAAAAACCCGCGCTACTGCTACTTAGCAGCAGCGCCTGATTTTAAAGCGCGCTGCTGGTAAGATTCTGTGTATAGGCTTTTCCCTAGTAGTGAGTTGACATTGATTCTTTCCAGTGCATGGAGTCAAACTAAAACGCTCATAGAGGAACCTATGAATTATATTGTAATTTTTTTATAGATGATGTAACCATTATCACTAATAAATAAAGAGGTTGTTTTATTTAAAAAAAAACACTCATCGAGACAAACTAAATGTACCAGCATAAGCTAGTATGAGAAAAATACACAAGGAAATACTAAATTAAATCTAATAGCTTGCCCTCGTTACTTGAGTCAAATATATATCCCTCAAGTTTTCCACATTACTTACATAGTCAAATACAGTATATCTTAACTTGCGTACATTGCATACTAGTCAAGACAAATTTAACCAAGATACCAACATCCAACTACCACTTGACATAAACCAATAACAATCATACAGCAACTGAACTCAGACATCATTTGTAAGTTTGTGGAAATAAGGTAGGTTCTGGACAAGAGACCATGCGACGGTGACTTCAAACTTACAACGGTGAACTTCAAGCATACGCATGCTCCTGGAGGCTTTCTTGGCTCTGAATGCTTCTGAATCTCTCTCAACAGTTTGATCCTCCAAGCTACTTGCCATGACGGAGACTATCAACTCTCCATTAGCTTCAACAGATACAACATGTCATGAAAGCTGTATCATGCCATCAGCTGCAAGAGGCAACTTATCTCCGAACGCAAGCAACTCGATTTTCTTGGCATCAATACTGGCCGTGTTGGCAGAAATTAAACCTTGAAAACCTTCTGGCCATTCCCCACCAACAACTCTCACACTGATGGTGGCCTCCACTGAATTAACAATACCACCCAGCATCAATGCCACTGTGCTAAGCTTGCTGGTGCTGACACGTTTAATCGCGTATGATTCACTAGAACCAGAATCATGATAATAAAAAACTAGATTACTCAATTCTCTGTCCTCTAATTCAGTTCTGCCCTTAACTCGCAAGTTAACCTCAAAGGACGCAGGATCCACAACAACAACAGCGCGGGTAGGACCTGTCAGTCTCAGACATGGATTCTGCATGCAAAATTTAAAACATAAGTTATGTATTATTTATCTCGAGTAGTGACGGGAGCAAATATAACCAATCTATGGTGATGTCAAGAAAGAATGCGCCCACTGACAAGTAATCCATTTATTACGCTAAACTTAATAACAAGTGCTTGAATTAAATATATGTTGGTAGAAAGCACAGGAAAGGCGGAATTTTCTAGAGGTGAGCCCATGAATTTGAGTTGGGCCAGCAAGCATTTCAAATGTCTAAAACTCATGCATTTTAAACAAATAATATGTAGATTGAAGAAAAAGAAGAGGCAAACATTGAACATCACAACTGAAGCATACACTTCAAAACTATGTACAGTATGGAAACGCTTTAGAGGCAAACAAAAAGGGGAAATTCTGAGGTGTGCATATATACTCTAAAACTTATTATCTAAGAGATCAGATTGCAAGCAACACTAGAGGATTTTCAAGTAGAATTTCACATGGGAACACAAGAAATTATCGAGTACATTGAAAATGAAGCACTGGCCTCAAACAAACTGGTCAAGAGAGGGTAAAAGTTGCACGCGCTATTCCATAGGATTCGACTATACCTGGA
>NC_041380.1:40298660-40300273 GCF_002162155.2 Triticum dicoccoides
ATTATCTACACTGATGTTGCATACTTTTAGAACTCAGAACATCTTACAGACAAATAACATGCTTCCCACTTACATTTGCAGATTCATTCATACTTCATGGATTGATAATTTGGTATATATTTGCCCATAACAATTGGAAGAGAAAGTAATTATTTTCTCACTTCACTTCATGTTTTAAATCTCTAATTTAACCATACATATATATGTCCCAGTATATAAATAACATTATGGAGGTAACAATAATATGGCACGTGAGCAACGAGACTACGAACCTTCGTGTCAATGGTTTGGCAGTTATCCCTGGAGCGGTTGAAGATGATGTTGCGATTCTGATCAAATGAGTCGCGTGCGGCAATGATACCATACACATCGAGAGGCCAGTCCAATCCACCTGTGATGGCTCCAACCCTGACCGAAAAGACCTGCAGAGTACGCACGGGGTAGGCTGTACCGCGTCCACGCGGAGGCTTGTCGTCCGTGTAACACATGCGCTGGGTGGGTGCTGCAGATCAATGTGAACCAATCAAGACGCTTAGCGGAGATCATTATTCCTAGAGCGATTGACGAGGAGGGAGAAAGGGATTCGGGTCTGCTTACAGGGACCGAAGGAGTCGACCCGCAGAGATTCGCCGGATTCCCGGTGCCTCCTGGCATCGACGGCCTCCCAGTAGTCGGTGGGGTCGAGCGCCTGCAGCTTCATGGCCTCCATGTTTTCCTCCACCCACTGGTTCGAGATCCTGATTTCCTCGGGGTCTCCCGTGGCGATCCACTTGATGACGGCGTCCAGCTCCCCCTTCCGGTCCTGGTTCCTCCGGCCGCCGCCGCGACGTCCTCCTCGGTCATCGTCTTGGGCTTGAAGACGCTCCTGTCCTTGGCCCTCTCCGCCTCCAAGCTCTTCCTCGCCCACTCCAGAGCCGCCGCCTTCCGCGCGCTCTTCTTTTTGTTTTTGGGGGCGTGGGCTGTCTTCCTCCTCTCCTCCTCCTCCGCCGCCTTCGTCGTCCCCTCCTGCCGTACCGCCAGTATCAAATCGACGTACGCATCAAACTGCTCCTGCCGTGTGAACTCCATCGCCGCTTTGCTAGAGAGAAGAGCGAGAGAACCCTAACCCTAGATTGACCCTCGCCTTCTCTTCTCTTCTCTTCTCAGGGTGGGGGATTTGGGGGATGTCGGGGTGCCTAGAAACAAGGCCGTGCTGCCTGAGGTGAGGTCGATTCGGATCCGATAGCCCAAGTGCGTTCTGCGCGTTCCCTCTTTCGTTCTTTTCGTTCGTTTCTTATATAATATACAGGTTGCTTTTCTTTGTTTTGTTTTATTTATTATTCAATTTAACTTTTTGGGTGTTATTTCTCGTTCTTTCTTTTTTAACAGCCCAATTTGGAAAATGGCATCGCTTATTTCTTTTATCAGTGAAATCTTTACAGAGATCTTGATTCATCTCAGGACTCACTTTTTGGTGCACCAGATTCAGAATTATCTCCGCATTAACTTATTGGTACTTGGTGTGTAGATGAGCAAAGAAGTCTGTTGCCATCTGTTTTCTGATCATTAACAATCTGGTCTGCTCCGTTCTTCAGATAAGCTAAGCGATTCTTATTTGCTCTCCAAGTGGCCTT
>NC_041380.1:40300550-40314508 GCF_002162155.2 Triticum dicoccoides
TCCATGTGATTCTTGACCTCTGTAGCCACATAACTTACTCGCAACAAAGCAACTCATCCAGCTCAACTGTTTCTGTTGCACAACACTGGCTTCTTCATCCTGAGACATGATAGATCAGCTCAAGCTTCTTCCATGTCTTTTCAAATTTCTGTGGCCACAACAGCGTCACCCCTCACCTTCATTTTGCGCAGCCTCATTCACATCAGCCGCTCCCACCCAGCAGGAGGCAAGGAAACAGAGGCCGAGGGATGAATATTTTGACGCCAACAAAGCAAAGCCAAATGCCTTGGAGCTCTTCGTTGTGCTCCCGATACAGGAACACCCAACGACGCCCTTCCGAACCACAGCTCCACCTGCCCCAACCATGCGGCAGTGCCGCGCTTGGGACAGCCAGAAGACAAGGTGCCTGGCTCAAGGGACGCTGCAGTGCAGAGCAGCCACCCCAGAATGCCAATCCCCTTCCTCATTTGTGATCCCCTTCACCCGCGCCTCCAAGAGATAACATAGTCAAATACATATCTTAATTTGTCCACATTACATAGTCAAATACATATCTTAATTTGTCCACATTACATGTCAAATATATCTTGGCTTGCCCACATTACATACTAGTCAAGACAAATTTAACTAGGACACTACATTACATAGTCAAATATCTTAGCTTGCCCACACTACATATACTAGTCAAGACACATCTAACCAGGATACAACTAACATCCAACACACAGGTACCACTTTGAGATAAACCAGAGGCCATCAGTAGGGCAATAACAATCATCCAGCAACAAAACCCAGACAGTCTTTGCTAGTTCGGGACAAAAGACCATGCGATGGTGACTTCCAACTTACAAGAGTGAACTTCAAGTATTCGCCTGCTCCTGGAGGCTTTCTTGGCTTTGAATGCTTCTGAATCTCTCTCAACAGTTTGATCCTCCAGGCTACTTGCCATGACACAGACTCTCAACTCTCCATCAGCTTCAACAGATACAACACGCCGTGAAAGCTTTATCGTGCCATTAGCTACAACAGGCAACTTATCATCTCCGAACGCAAGCAACTCAATTTTTTGGGCGTCGATACTGGCGGTATTGGCAAAAATTAGACCTCTACAACCTTCCGACCATTCCCCACGAACCACTCTCACACTGATGGTGGCCTCCACTGAATGAACAATATCACCCAACATCAATGCCACTGTGCTAAGCTTGCTAGTGCTGACATTTTTAAACGCGTACGATTCGCTAGAGCCAGAATCGCGATAATAAACAGCCAGATAGCTCAAATCTCTATCCCCAGATTCAGTTTTGCCCTTTACTCGCAAGTTAACCTCAAAGTACACAGGATCCACAACAACAACAGCGCGGGTAGGACCTGTCCGTCTCAGACTGGATTCTGCATGCAAAATTCAGAATGTAAGTTATGAATCATTTATCTTGAGCAAGACTGGTGCGAATATAACCAATCTAAGCTGATGTCAAGAAAAAATGCGTCCATTGACAAGTAAACCACTTAAGCTAGACTTAATAACAAGAGCTTGAATTAAACATATGTGGGTAGCAAACACAGAAAAGGCATAATTTGCTGGAGGTAAGAGCCAATGAATTTGAGTTGGGTCAGCGAGCATTTCAAATCTTTAAAACCCTTGCATTTTAAACAAATAATATGTAGATTGAAGCAAAAGAAGAAGCAAGAGCTGAACATCACTGTCAAAACATACACTTCAAAACTATGTACGGGATGCAAACGCTTTAGAGGCAAACAAAGAAGGGGCATTTCTTGGTGTGCATATATACTCTGCAACTAATAATATCTAAGAGATCAGATTCCAAACAACACTAGAGCATTTTCACAAGAGAACACAAAAAATTATCAAGTACATAGGAAATGAATGCTGGTCACAAACAAACTGAGGGACAATTCCCAAAGGGAAACAGTCAAGAGAGGGTAAAAGTTGCAGGCACTACTCCATAGGATACTCCTATACCTGGAAGAAAGCTACACTAAGTCATATTAGAAATGCACATTGATTATTCAAACTTGAACGTGGATATATATAACAAGACTTGAAAACAGACTATGTATTTCATCTCCATGTTGATTTGTTATGTGAAATCCTTTGAGAACTTAGAACTTTTTTGTTACACTAGGAGACTTATCCATACTTCATGGATTGAGCATTTGGTATATAGCTACTAGCATTTTTTTTTCATAAAGCAAGTTCCGAGTAGCGATCAGATTTGCCATGGCTATTTTACAATCACCAGTGTATGCATGGAACTTCGTAACAATATCACAGACTCCCGCAAACTTGAGTTGTGATATCTCAATTTTGTCCGACAATGGTACCGCAGTTTATGTTCACCATCCATTGCATATGTTATATTATATATATGGCCTGGATGAGCGTCGTACACAGGTTGGACAGCTTTTCATCGTACACAAAGCATTTTCGTGCAAACTTATGTGTATCTGTATTGATATTAATTAGTATAGTAGGTGAAATAATAGTTTGGAGAGAGTCAATGCCAGGGATATGTGTATTTCATCTCCAGAAAGCCTAAGAGTATATATATCCCTATAGAAGTAACATCATGGAGGCAACAATAATATGGCACCAAATAACATTAATTCAGCGAGGAGAATACGAACCTTCTTGTCAATGGTTTGGCAGTTATCCCTAGTGCGGTGGAAGATAATGTTGCGATTGTGATCCAACGAGTCGCGTGCGGCGACGACACCATACACATCCAGAGGCCAGTCCAATCCACCTTTGATGGCTGCAACGCTGACCGAAAAGACCTGCAGAGTTCGCACGGGGTAGGCCGTACCGCGCGGAGGCTTCTCGTCCGTGTAACGCATGGGCAGGATAGGTGCTGCAGATCAATGTCAACCAATCAAGATGCTTAGCAGAGATTAATCCAGGAGCAAATGATCAAGAGGGGGGAGGGGATTTGGGTTTGCTTACTGGTGTCCTCCCAGGAGCCGAAGGAGTCGGCCCATAGAAACTCCCAGAATTCTCGATGCCTCTTGGCTTGGACGGCCTCCCAGTCCGACAGATCCTCGGTGGGGTCGAGGTCCTTGAGCCTCATGGCCTCAATGTCCTGCTCCATCCACTGGTTGCAGCGCTGGACGGCCTCGGGGTCTCCCGTGGCGATCCACCTGGTCACGGCGTCGTGCTGCTCCCTTCGCTCATGGCTCCTGCGCGCCTCCTCCGCCTTGGCTCTGTACACGGCCGCTGCCGCGACGTCTTCCTCGGTCATCGCCCTCGGCTCCCAACATTCTCCGTCATTGACACTCGCGTCTTCCAACATCTTCCTCGCCCACTCCAAAGCCGCCGCCTTCTCCGCGCTCTTCTTCTTCCTCGCCGCCTTCTCTTCTCTGGGTGGGGGGTCTGGGGGTTCCTCTGCGTTGTTGAGGGCGGAGTTGCCGGCTTGGAAACGTCTCAGGTGAATTTTTTTTTGAAAGGAACGTCTCGGGTGTTGGGCCAGCCAGGAAATAAGGCGGGGCTGCCTGAGGTCGATTCGGACCCGACAGCCCTAGTGGGAAACTTTGCTCAAAGAAAGCCTAATGTTCGTATTTTTTTTCGTGGAAGCCTAATGTTCGAAGGGAAATACCCATTGGCTCTTGGGTGTGTATATAGTACACCTGAGGATATGCAAACAGAAGTAATTACGAAAAAAAATCCAAAAAAATCTGAGTCATTTTTTGAAAAAAACTTGACATTCTATTGTGCTCGTATAAAAAGTTTTGCGAAGGAAAAGCTCTCGTAGACATCACATCAGGGCAAAAAAAATCAAGGATAAAAAATGTGAATAGTAACTTGTGTATATTGTTGATTTTGTTTTTTTTCACCAAAAATACCATGAAAGTTATTCCTCCACCAAAAACATTATATGTACGAGCACAATAATAGAAGGTCTAGTTTATTTTGGAAGTTTTGAAAATCAGTAGTAGTTTTTCATATAGGGTGTATATTACACCCAAAAGCCAAACATTCCCGTACAGTGTTTGTATTTGGACAGCCTAGAACCACGCAGATTTTTTGCTCAGACAAGCAACAAACATTCATGGGCCCCATGCTTCTTATTTAGTCATGAGTCTTCCCGCCCATATGTTTTCTTCCTCGCCTACTGCGCGATTGTTTTCCCTTTTTCTTTCTCCACAATTCCCCTTAGCTTGCCACACCAAGAAAGTTCGCTCCTCACGATCAGTATCCTTGGCGTTGCACGCTGGAGCTTGGGCGGCTGATGTGGGGCCAGAGATGGGTATGGACGCCCTTCGAGAGTTCTTGTCGCTCTGGGCTCGAATTGCGAATGTGAAGCTCACCATGGGATCGCCAGACACTATATGTTGGTTTTTTTTGAGACAAACACTATGGTGAGATCTGCCTATGCCACAAAGTTTAATGGGCGCGAAGGTTCTTTGCGTGCCTGGGCTTGAGAATAAGTGTTGGGCCTCAGGCCGTCTAGCCCGGAGGGGGTTGCCACATCAGGAGGTTTTTGCCCTCTATGTGATCATCGTGACGAGACGGTAAACCACGTCTTGCTGAAGTGTGACTTCGTGAGGATGGTCTGGCATATGACTCTGAATGCACTTGGTGGGTCAGACTGGGTACCTCGTAATGACGACAATCTGATCGGACTGGGCACCTTTGTAGTGAATTAGTGATGACAAAAACAAATCTACTTTGTTGCGGCAGATCTAAGAGCACACGGACGGAATTTTTACATATGATTGGTGATAGATGAATCATCATCGAGTATACTGAACTATTTGTAGAACACTGCTATTACACTAAAATCTATTTGAAACTTATTTTTTGGAATACAAAGATTACTTCTTGGTATATGTGAAATCTAAACCCTCTACACTAGAAGAACAAAGAACATGGAATGAAACCCCACCATCCTCGAAATAGGCTTTCGCCCCGCTTTATAAATAAAGTAACGGTCCACATGATCCAAGTTCGAACAACAACCGACAGATAACGGCTGGGGCCACGGCACAATCAATCCCAAAAAAGCATAAAAGAAATAGAAAAAAGAGCCACCTAGTGGCTACCGCAGAGTGGCCCTACGGGGACGACAGCCGACGCGTCGAAGCCAAAAGCGCATCCATCATCAGGCCAAGGCGATCGCGATCACGCTGCCTCGAGAGCGGGTGCCAGTGCTGCAAGAAAGCAAGGAAATTGAAGGAGCCAGATGCCTTCTTCGGAAAAACCTTCTCAATCACCATCTTATTCCTAGTCGTAAAAACAGATTTGATGTTGATCTATGATATACCCCATTAACTGCAAAATTTGGCATGTTGATGATGGAAGAAAGTTTTCATCAAGGTGTGATTTTAAGTGAAAACTCAACATTTTATCCTTTTATCTTGAGCGCATGCCTCATTAGTTAATCATCGATGTACATATGCTAGCTTCATGTTTCAATCATATTTTCCTTTCACTTTGAGGGATTTTATGACGAGGTGTGTTCAAATGTTTTTTATCTTCATGAGTAAGCTAAAGTCATTTCCTAAAGAAAATGTAGTGCTTTTACTTTTCGTTTAGGTTGTTCGGCCAAGGGTCAGTGATTGTGTGCACTCCACATGAATCGCCTTTGTAGAGTATCAAAAACATGTTATTTTACCATATTTTTCACAACTTGTCAAAATGGATTATTTTACCCACCATCACAAGTTAACAATGTGCATTATATTATTGTTTTAATGCTGCTAATTGCATAGGGTCGATAGTGTAGAAAAATAAAAGTGTTTTCTACTTATTTATCTAGTTACAGTAGTTTTTTGTATATAAGAAACTACAAAGATATAACCAACCAACCTTCTTTATAATTATGTATTTTACTCCTTACAAGGACTAGCTATTTTTATCAGATTTCATCTAAAAGAGGACCCTGGTGTGTGGCAACATCGAAACACAACGTGGAGCCATGCAACGTCACAATGGAGATGCAGGCAAGGGAATATTTTAACTCGGTGTTACAAATACGAAAGGAAACAAAGAGAGACGACAACATATATAATGCCCATGGTATGTGTATTATAGATTTCTAGAAATGCATGGCCAATATGTTGTTATGTATTGACACTTACGCTTATGAAATTTTTCATGTGTATTTTAAAGTTAAAATAAAACGCTGTAAAAAAATGCATACAATCATCGCTATGAACACACGTATGAACACCCTATCTCTATAAGCATCTCTAAGAGACTGACCCGATGGGTCTATTAAAGATAGGAGCTTGAGCTTCTCCACATGCCAACGTCTAGTAGTCACATCAATGATCCCACTTAGTGTGATAGAAGATTTTTTTTAGAAAAGGAGGATGACACCCGGCCACTTTATTAATTATTCTCACAAGACCTTACAAAGTTTTACAACAGTAAGACTAAGCCGCTGTCTAAGCAATAAACTGTCGCTACACCTATCCAGTTGATGAAGGGATGCAGATAGCCTGGGCCTAATACCAAACAGACATCGCAGCCAAGCCTAACATCTAAGACCTGAGACCCCAACCTAGCCACTTGCCGGGTCTGGGGCACACACTGGTCCGGCGTGCTCTCAGAGGCCGCCGCCGCCAACTGCCACCGCTTCATCTTCAGAACTGTACTGATGCATCAACCTTGCTCGGTCTAACTATCGTCGACGCCACCACGGTGCCCAATAGCACCTCCTCCCTGCGCGCAAACAGCTGAGCACATCGCGGTCGCCACTGATACACCTCAACGCCATGCTGCCAAGTACCACTAGCCGACACAGCTTGAAGTCCTTGAAAGATCTTTCGTGCGTAGCACCTGCCGACCAGGCATGACAAAGCGTAGCACCTATTGGTCAGGCATGACTTTGCATCTCCACCAAAGCTCCGTGCAAGACGAAGTCGCTCCACCTCCTGCCTTTGACTTCTAGCGCTGCTCCACAAACAATGCTCCCAAGAGAGAAATGACACCGCAGTGCCGCCATCGTCCGATTTGGAACACCAGACCCTAGGGTTTCCCCCGGAGCAGCACGAGTGGGTCGACAGTGGTTACACGACGATGCCTCCATCAAGGTAACGACGAGAACGTCGCCATCGCCTGCCGTTGGCTCGGTTTTCACCGGCAACCATGTCTCCCCTACTCGTAGCCGGGACTAGATGATGGATCTCGAGATCCGATCACCAAGCATCTGGCCAGCCATCTCTGGAAGAAGATGACCACCACGTCCACCAGTGTCACCACGCCGGGCACGCATCGTCGCCGGCACCCCCATGGTGCCTAGAGGCCGACAAGCCCCAGTGTGATAGAAGATATGACCCCAAGAAATTTCCCGTGTGGTCACAACAGAGTAAATACGCTGCAGAAAAAATCAGGAAATAATAACAGTAGCATAGGGTATGTGTGTAGCAGTAGCACGGCCTTAGCAGTAGCGCGTTATAAAAAACGGTGCTGCAGCTTTTAGCAATAGCTCGGTATTCTGAAACGCGCTACTGCTATATATGGATAGCAATAGCGAGGAGGCACCAGCGCTACTGTTAAAATAGTGTCATACTAGTAGCGCGGATGCCCATGCTACTGCTAGGCTTTTAACCCACGCTACTTCTAGAATTTTCCCTAGTAGTGCACACGGATTTCACCCCCCATGATCCAACACCCCCACCCCCACCCCGCACCGGCTGTACAGTTCATCAAAGAAATCCTATGCGCGACAGATATGATCGGTGGAGGCACTGGTTATCATGCCCTAAGCCTATGTTTTAGGATCCCACACAAAGCAGGTTCCACCACTGGTGATCGCGCATATTGGGCCGGCATTGTACACGACATCTTCGTAGTAGTCAGGCGCCAAAGTGGCAGCAGACATGTGTTTTTTTGTGTCTCAAAAAAAAGCAGACATGAGTTTTCAACTTGAGTAAACTGGAATTTCCCCTGTGTTTATGGCGATCGCGATGTTAAATACCGCAACAATGATGTATGTAAAATATCTATATGTCTAACACGCGCTAGTCCGTATCTCGATCGTGCTACAACCGGAGTGAAGCGACCGTGAACCGGCCGATCGGAGCCTGTAGCTAGTAGGTAGTACTATGTCTACATAGGGCGTGTTTGGTTGCCTGCATAAGGCCTAACCAGGCCCGCACAGGAAGGAAACGTGTTGTTTGGTTGGCTGCATACACTGTTGGGTCTGCGTAGCACGGAACTTAAAGCACCTCTGGGCCTGGCTCGCTGGAAACGCTCAGATCGGCAGTTTCTTGCGAGCCAGGTCGAGGCGAGCGCAAGCGAGCAGGCCCTTGTGATACGTCCATTTTGCATCAGGCTTGTATATCGATATTTATTGCATTATGGGTTGTTATTACACATTATGTCACAATACTTATGCCTATTCTTTCTTATTTTACAAGATTTACATAAAGACGGAGAATGCCGGCAGCTGGGATTCTGGGCTGGAAAAGGAGCAAATATTAGAGACCTATTCTACACAGCTCCAAAAGTCCTGAAACTTCACGGAAGTGATTTTCAGAATATATAATAAATAATGAGCGCAAGAAGTTCACCAGGGGGGCACACCCTGCCCACGAGGGTGGGGGCGCGCCCCCTACCTCGTGGGCCCCCTGGTGGCCCTCCGATGGCCATCTTCTGCTATATGGAGTCTTTCAATGAGGAAAAAAAAATCACAATCCATCTTTCCAGACGAGACTCCGCCGCCGCGAGGTAAAACCTTGGAGGAACCAATCTAGGGCTCCGGCGGAGCTGTTCTGCCAGGGAAACTTCCCTCCAGGAGGGGGAAATCATCGCCATCGTCATCACCAATGCTCCTCTCACCGGGAGAGGGCAATCTCCATCAATATCTTCACAAGCACCATCTTCTCTCAAAACCCTAGTTCATCTCTTGTATCCAATTCTTGTCAACAAGTCCGGGATTGGTACCTGTGGGTTGCTAGTAGTGTTAATTACTCCTTGTAGTTGATGCTAGTTGGTTTATTTGGTGGAAGATCATATGTTCAGATCCTATATGCATATTAATACCCCTCTGATTATGAACATGAATATGCTTTGTGAGTAGTTACGTTTGTTCCTGAGGACATGGGAGAAGTCTTGCTATTAGTAGTCATGTGAATTTGGTATTCGTTCGATATTTTGATGAGATGTATGTTGTCTCTCCTCTAGTGGTGTTATGTGAACGTCGACTACATGACACTTCACCATTATTTGGTCATAGGGGAAGGCATTGGGAAGTAATAAGTAGATGATGAGTTGCTAGAGTGACAGAAGCTTAAACCCTATTTTATGCGTTGCTTCGTAAGGGGCTGATTTGGATCCATATGTTTCATGCTATGGTTAGGTTTAGCTTAATACTTTTCTTGTAGTTGCAGATGCTTGCAATAGAGGTTAATCATAAGTGGGATGCTTGTCCAAGTAAGGACATTACCCAAGCACCGGTCCACCCACATATCAGATTATCAAAATACCGAACGCTAATCATATGAACATGATGAAACCTAGCTTGACGATAATTCCCATGTGTCCTCGGGAGCGCTTTTCTCTATATAAGAGTTTGTCCAGGCTTGTCATTTGCTACAAAAAGGATTGGGCCACCTTGCTGCACTTTATTTACTTTTGTTACTTGTTACTCGTTACAAATTATCCTATCACAAAACTATCTGTTACCTAGTATTTCAGTGCTTGCAGAGAATACCTTACTGAAAACCGCTTATCATTTCCTTCTGCTCCTCGTTGGGTTCGACACTCTTACTTATCGAAAGGACTACGATAGATCCCCTATACTTGTGGGTCATCAAGACTCTTTTCTGGCGCTGTTGCCGGGGAGTGAAGCGCCTTTGCTAGGTGAAATTTGGTAAGGAAAAATTTATATAGTGTGCTGAAATTTACTGTCACTTGTTACTATGGAAAGTAATCCTCTGAGGGGCTTGTTCGGGGTATCTTCACCCCGACCAGTAGAGCAAATAGTTGCTCCTCAACCTACTGATCCTACTGAAAATGAAAATGAAAATGAACATGTCTGCTTTGAAATTCCTTCGGGTATGATAAAAAAACTGCTAGCTAAACCTTTTGCAGGAGAAGGAACATTACATCCTGATGAGCACCTAATATATGTGGATAAAGTTTGTGCATTATTTAAGCTTGCAGGTGTGCCCGGAGATGTTATTAAGAAGAAGGTCTTCCCTTTATCTTTGAAGGGAGATGCATTGACATGGTATAGTCTATGTGATGATACGGGGTCATGGAACTACAAACGATTGAAATTGAAATATCATCAGAAGTTTTATCCTATGCATCTTGTTCATCGTGATCGCAATTATATATATAATTTCTGGCCTCGCAAAGGAGAAAGCATCGCTCAACCTTGGGGGAGGCTTAAATCAATGTTATATTCATGCCCCAATCACGAGCTCTCAAGAGAAATGATTATTCAAAATTTATATGCTCATCTTTCTGATAACAATCGCACGATGCTCGATACTTCTTGTGCTGGCTCTTTTATGATGAAGACTATTGAATTGAAATGAGATTTATTGGAAAGAATTAAACACAACTCTAAAGATTGGAACCTCGACGAAGGTAAGGACTCATGTAACGCCCGGGTAATCAAGCTACAGTAATTCCACGCAAATGGTGCCACGTCACCACGGTTACTGTTGCTAATCTACCGTTAGTTCAAAACCGGTTCAAATTTAAATTTAAAATAAAGTTAAATAATAAAAGTTTTCCAAAAATTAAATCAAAATGTTCAGAGCGTGCCAAAAATGGCATAGGTAATTATAGTAAAGAAAACACAAATTTATAAAATATTTAAATGCACAAAGTGAATTAAAACAGAAAAGAGAAATAATAAAAAAGGGAAAAGACAAATCTAACTAAAAATAAAAAGAGGCAGACCCCCCCACTGGGCCATCTATGGCCCAGCTGGCCGGCCCAACTGGGCCACAACCTAACAGGCCGGCCCACCCCACCGCCATAACCTCCCCCACTCCCCCACTACCCACCCACACTCCCCCACTCTCCAAAAATATCTCCCCCTCTCCCCCGACTGGATCGGGATCGAGGGAGGAGCCTGCCATCGCCGCCGCCTGGATCGTCCATCGCGCCCGGACCCCGCCGCCTCGTCCCAGTGTCCTGTCGCCGGCGCCGCCTGTCCCCGCCGTCGCCTCCCCGTCTCCTCCCCACGCATGACCTCCTCGTCCTCCTCCCCGAGTCGCTCCCCACGCACCGTTGCCCAGTCCCTACGAACCCGATGTGAGCGCGCGCCCTTCCTCCTCTGTCTCTCTCGTGCGACCTCGCCTCGCCGTGCTCATCGCACCTGCGCATCGCTCGTGCCGCTCCACCGCACGGTGGCCGCGCTCGGCTACCCCCGCCGCGGCTCCCACCTCGCTCTGGCCGCGCCGCCTCGCCTCCATCGTCGCCTCGCCCCGCTACTTCTATGCGCCCCCCATGCGCCGCCCGTTTGGCCTGCCCCTGCCCCATGGCTCACCGCTGTGCTTGCTCCCGCGTCGCTGCAGCCGCCCGCGCCTCACTGGCCTCGCTCCGCTGCACACGCTCGTCACCCGCGCCCCATGCCTCTCTCGCCGCGCAACCGCGGTGGCCTTGTCCGCCGTTCCCCTTGGCTGCGCACCCGTGCGATGATCGCGACTGGCAGCGCCCACCGCTTGCCCCACCGCGCCCTTTCTCGCTCCTGGTCGTACACCCCCCTTTTGCGAGCACCCCTGCGGCCGCACTCCCCGCTCGACCGGCGAGCCGCCGTCCCTGCTCGTCGCCGCTACAGCCCTCGCACCCACGCCTCCCTGTCGCCGGCAGCCGCAACCGCCCCTAGGCGTGCGCCTGAACGAACGGGTGCTGGCCGCCCGTTGCACCCGAACCCGCTAACGCCGGCGCCCGCTAAGGCCCCTAGGGCCTATGACAAACGGGGCCCAGCCCAGAACGTTTTTATAAAAAAGAAAAGTAAAATAAAATAAAAATCAATTAATAAAATTAATTAATTAATTAATTAATTAGTGAATTAATTAAGTTAATTAATCCTGTTTAATTAATCTAATTAATGAGTTAATTTAATTAAACAATAATTAATTAGCTAAACCCTAATTAAACTAAGTAGTGTATGACATGCGGGACCCACCTGTCAGGTTGACCAGGTCAATGCTGACGTCAGCAAACACTATTCTGGATAATGTTGAATTAAATAAATTCTAAAAATGATTTAAATCTTTTAAAACTAATATAAAATAAACCGTAGCTCGGATGGAAAAACTTTGTACAGGAAAGTTGCTCAGAACGACGAGACGAATCCGGATACGCAGACCGTTCGTCCACCATGCATCCCTAGCATAGCGAACATGCAACTTTCCCCTTCCGATTCATCTGTCCAAAAAAGCGAAACACCGGGGATATTTTCCTGGATGTTTCCCCCCTTCACCGGTACCACCTCTTACTGCGTTAGGGCACCCCTAGCACCGCTACTTGTCATGCCATGCATCGCTATGCATCTGTTTGCTTAATATTTATTGTTTCTTCCCCCTCTTCACTCGCTAGACACCGAGACCGACGCCGCTGCTACCCAGTACGACTACGGTGTTGACAACCCCTCTCTCTTGCCAGAGCAACCAGGAAAGCCCCCCCCCCCTTGATCACCAGATATCGCCTACTCTCCTCTATACTGCTTGCATTAGATTAGTGTAGCATGTTACTGCTTTCCGTTAATCCTATTCTGATGCATAGCCTGTCATTGTTGCTACAGCTGTTGATACCTTACCTGTAATCCTAAATGCTTAGTATAGGATGCTAGTTTATCATCAGTGGCCCTACATTCTTGTCTGTCTGCCATGCTATACTATCGGGCCGTGATCACATCGGGTGTTGATCACGGGTATATGCTATGTCTATCACACATGATATATGTTGTGACTAAAGTCGGGTAGGCTCGTTGAGTACCCGCGGTTGATTCACGAATTGGGGGCTAGAAGGACATACTTTCCCGACGGCCCTCTGTGTGGATCTTTGTGGCGGAGCGACAGGGCAGGTTGAGACCACCCAGATGAGAGGTGGGCCTGGCCCTGGTCGGCGTTCGCGGTGACTTCAAGATAACACGGTTAACGAGATCTTGGTATTTGATCTGATTCTGGCTACTGGCCTATACGCACTAACCAACTACGCGGGAATAGTTATAGGCACTCGACGTCGTGGTATCAGCAGAAGCCTTCGCGACGTCAGCGACTGAGCGCCGCATGCCAGGTTGGACCGCGTAACGCAACTTCCTTTGTAATGGAGGTTGCTAGGTCTGCTCGCCAGCCGCGTTCGGAACTTGCATGTGTGCAATGGGCAATGGGCCCAGACCCCTGCGCCATAGGATTTAGACCGGCGTGCTGACCTCTCTATTGTGCCTAGGTAGGGCTGCGACGTGTTGATCTTCCGAAGCCGGGCATGACACAGGAAAGTGTGTCCGGACAAAGGGGATCGAGCGTGTTGGGAAATGTGGTGCACCCCTGCAGGGAAGATAATCTATTCGAATAGTCGTGATCTTCGGTAACAGGACGACTTGGAGTTGTATCTTGACCTTATGACAACTAGTATCGGATACTTAATAAAACACACCCTTTCAAGTGCCAGATACAACCGGTGATCGCTCTCTCACATGGGGATGAGGGGAGGATCATCGGTTAGGTTTATGCTATGCGATGTTACTTGGTGAACTTACCATCTACTCTCACTGGTAGAAAAAGGGCCTGTTGTCCCGGTTCGTAAGGGCCTTTTGTCCCGGTTCCTCAACCGGGACTAAAGGGTCGATACTAATGCCCTGTCCCTTTAGTCCCGGTTCAATCCAGAACCGGGACTGATGGGCCTCCACGTGGCCTGTGAGCGGAGCCCAGGCAGGAGACCCTTTGGTCCAGGTTGGTGGCACCAACCGGGACCAATAGGCATCCATGCGTCAGCATTTCGGTGGCTGGGGTTTTTGTTTTTTTTC
>NC_041380.1:40314793-40319575 GCF_002162155.2 Triticum dicoccoides
GGGGGGTTGGGGGTTTTGGGGGGTTAATTTAGGTGCTTCATATATTATGTTAGCTAGCTATAATTAATAGAGAGAAGTGTCCTCTCTTATGTCCGTGCTTGGTCGACGCTACGTACTATACATACGTATAGAGAGGACTAGACACGCTAGCTAGCTAGTAAGCAAACGAAGGAAATAGAAGATCTTCATGAACATATATGCATACAGAGAGAAGTGATATCGACCACCTCTCCTTCTCCGAGAGATTGGTCAAACAACAAGTTCTCGTATATCTATCCGACACTACCGGCTACATATATACAATAATTATCTCTTACAAATATAATCATACAAACTCATGGTCCACATAGTATTCTCCGTCTCCAGCGATCATGTGGTCAAGAAAGAATGCCGCCAATTCCTCTTGAATTGCTCGCATGCGAGCTGGTGCTAGGAGTTCATCCCGCTTCCGAAACATCTAATTTGAAGAAGGGGGTCAATACATATATATATGAATGAATGAAACTCAACACAAATGATGGTAATAAAATAAAATTGTGAATGCTGTTATTTACGTACTTCATATTGTTCGTCAGTGTAGCCCCGCTCACAGGTCGTGTGGCGGATGGACTCGCAAACGTAGTATCCACGGAAATCATTCCCTTGTTCCTGCCACAACCACTTTACAAGAAATAGAGGTCAATCAAACTGATAAGAAAGAATGCCAAATCAATAGGAGATGCGCGGAACATGCTACTATAGTACTTACTTTCGGGTGTCTAAATTGCAGCTTCTTCGGGAGTCCTGGAGCTTTTTTGGAGAATTTTTTCCAAACCCTGCCAGACAAAGAAAACAATTACTTGATATATCAGGAAATGAACAAAGTTGCTGATATGGTGGATAATGATCGATTTAACTTACTTCTCGAGCATTTGAGTCATGTCCGCATAGTCCTGGGGATCTTTTCGTCTTGAGTCTAAGACAGTTACTAGTCCCTGCTCAAGCTTAATCTCTAGGAGAATATAGTGGTAACTGCACACACATGCATAACTCATCAGTTACATTACTATAACCTTGACTAATATATAAGGGAAACCGAATACGCACAAGACAGTAACACTCACTTGAAGTTGTAAGGAAAGAGTATTATATCTTTGTTTTCATTTATTACCAACGATCGTAGCAAGTTGGCCTTAGTATTGTGGCATGAAATTTAACCTGAGTTGCATCTATGAGATATGTGTTAATGAACACAATATCACCGACTTGTCTTTTCTTCAATTTGGCGATCTTCAATCTGCATAATATAGTGAGGATGATTATAAATACATGCAATGAAAGAGCTGAGCTATATAGAGAGACTTAATGACAAAAGTAGTACTACTTACAGACAGTAGCAGGTGACCGTTGTCTTATCGAGGGCCAATTGATTGAAAAACTAAAAGAACTCCTCAAATGGAACAGGCAACAGTTCAATTCCAATGAGGTCATGCTCCTTTTTAACTTTCACATACAAAGTACTCCTCCCCCCAGAGTCTCTGCAGATTTTCAAGTACCAATCATGCAATCTTCGCATCATCGTTGATAGAGATCTTTCATCTTTGACGAGAGGCTTCCCGTACTCGTATCTTTGTATCTGCACCTCCATGGGTTCATAATGTACATCGTCGGGTAGGTAATCACCAAGATTGCTATAACCGGGCACCATCCTCGGATCATTAGCGACGTTGTTGCTAGGCACCTTGAGCGGGGGGCACGATTGCTTCCCTTGTTCGCCGAGCTGGGTAATTTGTTTCCCAGCTCGTCGTTCTTTCAGCCTTTGATCACTGACAGTACTTCCCGACCGCTCCGCTTCGGCAAATTCCTTTCCAATAACGCGCTCATAGTTTCCTTTCAGCGGAGACTTGGGTGGTTTTGTCAGGGAAGCCAGAGTGCGCTTCGCTTTCACCGGATCTACCTTCTCCTCCGGAGGTGGATGTTTCTTTGCTTTCACCCCTTCAAAGAAGTTCCTCAATTCTTCTCACGCGATCTCGGTGTTCTCCTCCGGGGTCCTCTCGTATGGTAACTTCTCTGGAGTCTTCAGAGAAGGACCGAATCTGTATGTCCTCCCGCCTCTGGCTGTACTGCTAGACGCCGGCAGAGCAGATGGAGCGGTTGTCTTCTTTACTTGCTTACGAGGCAGAGGAGAAGGACTACGACGCGCCGGAGCAGCCGGAGCGGTGGAAGGTCTCTTCCGCCCTTGCTGACGAGGCGGAGAAGGAGGAGGCTGGCTGCTCGGGCGCGTCGGCGCAGGCGGAGAAGGAGGCGGAGTGCCGCCACGCGCCGGAGAAGGAGCCGGCCGAGTGCCCTGATCGTCACTCGCTGGAGGAGGAGGCGGTGGAGGAGGCGGGTGCCCTGACTCGCCGGAGGAGGAGGCGGAGTGCCCTGACTTGCCGGAGGAGGAGGAGGAGGCGGAGGCGGAGGCGTCCAGTTCGGAAGGTTGATGAGCTCCTTCCGCCATAGGCATGGAGTCTTCAGAGCAGACCCCAGCCTAGTCTCCCCTTCACCGGTAGGGTGGTCAAGCTGGAGGTCCTCAAATCCCTCCGCTATTTCATCCACCATCACCCTAGCATATCCTGCTGGAATCGGCCGGCAGTGAAAAGTTGCACCGGGTTCAGTAGGATAAACAGAGCCAACAGCCGCCTTGACCTTCAAATTCATCCATCGCGTCATAAGGTGGCAATTTTGAGACTTTGTAATAGCATCCATGGGATAGCTGGCAGGAGCCGTCAAGGCATGCTCCGGCTGAAGCAGCTCGGTGGAAGCCACGCTGCTTCTCCGTTGAGATGGCGGGGTAGCTTCAGGGGAAGCTTCGGCAGTACGTTTGCTGCGATTTGCTTCTCGTTCCTCTATCGCTTGTACCCTTGCTTGCAGTGCCTGCATTTGGGTCTGCTGCAATTTTTTCCTCCTCTCCTGGGATTTGTAACCGCCTGCGTCCGGAAACCCAACCTTCCACGGAATGGATCCTGGCATGCCTCGTGTCCGTCCAGGGTGCTCAGGATTCCCGAGGGCCATTGTGAGCTTGTCGTTCTCTCTATCTGGAAAGAACGTCCCTTGCTGCGCTGCTTCGATATACTGTTGAAGCTTCCTGACTGGTATGTCCATTTGATCGTTCGTCCAAATGCACTTCCCTGTTATAGGGTCCAAGGTTCCGCCAGCCCCGAAGAACCAAGTCCGGCAACGGTCCGGCCAGTTAATTGTCTCTGGTTCGATCCCTTTATCAACCAGATCATTCTCAGTCTTGGCCCACTTAGGTCGGGCTACGAGGTAGCCACCTGACCCCATGCGATGGTGATGCTTCTTCTTCGCAGCATTTTCCTTGTTTGTCGCCGACATCTTCTTACTCTTTCCGATGTCTTGTGGGCCACAAATGCGGGCTAGTGATCTCTGATCTTCTCATATCTACCCTTGAATTCTGGTGTCTCTTTATTTTCGACAAACTTATTCAGCTCTTTCTTCCACCTCCTGAATAGTTCTGCCATCCTCTTAAGAGCAAAAGACTTGATTAATTGCTCTTTAACTGGCTTCTCTGAATCATCCTCTGGCGGTAGGGTGAAATTTGACTTCAGCTCAGTCCAAAGATCATTTTTCTGCATATCATTGACATAAGACACCTCAGGGTCTTCTGTAGCTGGCTTTAACCATTGCTGGATGCTGATCGGGATCTTGTCCCTAACCAAAACCCCGCACTGAGCAACAAATGTGCTCTTTGTCTGGAGGGGTTCAATCGGTTGGCCATCGGGCGCGATTGCTATGATCTCAAACTTTTCATCCTAGCTCAACTTTTTCTTCGGGCCTCGTCTCTTTACCTAAGTTGTGCTCGATCCGGAGGGCTAGAAAAAAGAACAAAGACTTAATTAATATGTGTACATACCAAAACAATGAATGCATCAATTAACTAGTCAGCAGAAGCTTAACTAATATATATACCTAGCCGGACTCGGTTCGGTCACCGGAGACGTCATCACGGTCTCCTTCTTGCACCTGCATTGGGTCACCGGAGCCGTCCTCACGGTCTCCTTCTTGCACCGGCATTAGGTCACCAGAGCCATCATCATCATAGCCAGCTGCTTCCAGACCATCGGTGTCATTGAGAAACAACGAGACGACGGCATCACTTCCTCGTGCGATTATGTCCCCCAACAACTCTTCTTGTACTTCATCTTGGGCGGTGTCCATAGTTTCTACAAATAATGACAACATGGCAATTATTATTCAAACATGACAGATGGATATATTAGTGGCAAACGTAGAACTAATATTAATTAGTGGCCTCGACGCTGCTTCTCTAGGGTTTGGGGTGGCCTCGACACTGCTTCTCTAGGGTTTGGGGTGGCCTCGACAACGCTTCAAGGATAAAAAAAGAAGAGGAAGAAGAAAAAAAAAAGAGGAGAAGAAAGAATAGAGGAGTAAGAACTCCTCTATTCTTTCTTCTCCTCTTTTTTTCTTCTTCTTCCTCTTTTTGTTATCGGGAACGAGGGTCGTCGAGGGTCGCTGAGCGGTAGAGGAAACCCTAAATAGCAAGTATCATGGGTGTGGGATACATGTGGCCGTCGGTGTCGGACACTACATCCACGTCCCACAAGTGACGTGGGCGTCGAAGCCCGCACCACTTGTGGGACGTGGATGTAGTGTCCGACACCGACGGCCACATGTATCTCACACCGACGATACTTTCTATTTAGGGTTTCCTCTACCGCTCAGCGACCCTGACCCTCGACGACCCTCGTTCCCGATAAAATAAAGAGGAATAAGAAGAAGAAA
>NC_041380.1:40320185-40321684 GCF_002162155.2 Triticum dicoccoides
AAGTATCGTGGGTGTGAGATACATGTGGCCGTCGGTGTCGGACACTACATCCACGTCCCACAAGTGACGTGGGCGTCGAATCCCGCGCCACTTGTGGGATGTGGATGTAGTGTCCGACACCGACGGTACATGTATCTCACACCGACGATACTTTCTATTTAGGGTTTCTCCTCTACCGCTCGGCGACCCTCGACGACCCTCGTTCCCGATAAAATAAAGAGGAAGAAGAAGAAAAAAAAGAGGAGAAGAAAGAATAGAGGAGAGCTCCTCTATTCTTTCTTCTCCTCTTTTTTTTTCTTCTCCTCTTCTTTTTTTATCCTCTTCTTCCTCTCATGTTCGACGACCCTCGACCCCTCAGCGACCCTAGACCCCCTCTCGACCCCCTCATGTCGAAGTTATCGGGTAGGGGGGATATCGACAACGACATACCCGATACATACATACATACATACATATCACATGCATCCATACATATATGAACAAAATTAATATCTACTAATTAACAACCTAAATAAAAAAACTAATACATATAGGAAGAAGAAGAAAAAAGAATAGAGAGAAGACTTCCTCTTCTTCCTCTCCACTTCTTCTCCCTCTTCTTCCCCTTCTTCCTCGGCTCTCTCATGAATGTCCGACGTTCTCGACCCCCCCACGTGTCGTAGAAAAAAAGAAGAAAAAAAGAGGATAAGAAGAAAGGAATAGAGGAGAAAAGAGAAAATAGAATAATAGAATATATATTCTATTTTTCTCTTCTTCTCCTCTATTCCTTTCTTCTTCTCTTCTTCTTTTTCTTCTTTTTTCTTCTTCTTATTTATTTCTCCTCGTCTTCCTCTCCCCTCTCGGCGACCCTAGACCCCCTCTCGACCCTCGACCCCTAGGCGACCGTCGACCCCTCTTTTTTTTTCTTCCTCTTCTTTTTTATCCTCTTCTTCCTCTACCGCTCGGCGACCCTCGACGACCCTCGTTCTCGATAAAGAAAGAGGAAGAAGAAGAAAAAAAGAGGAGAAGAAAGAATAGAGGAGAAGCTCCTCTATTCTTTCTTCTCCTCTTTTTTTTCTTCTTCCTCTTCTTTTTTATCCTCTTCTTCCTCTCATGTTCGACGACCCTCGACCCCGATAACATTTTTTCCCCGATAACATTTTTTTCTCCAAGAGAGTTAGTGTTCCCGAGTGAACCGGAGGGGGACATTGGTCATATCGGATTCTTCATATTTTCTACGAATGTTCTATATACATACATCCATCGATATCATTCCATACATTCATAGACATCTACATTATATATGAACAAAAAAATATCAAAATTCATCATACATACATCTACAGTATTATGCAAATTAAGGAGCAGGGAAGGAAGGAAGGGGGGAGGATGGGGCGGTAGCTACCTCTCCCGGAGGGATCGGGGAGGAGACGCGGGCGGCCGGCGTCGGGGGCGACGGCGACGAGGACGGCCTCGGGGTCGGCGAGGGTGAGGGCGATGGCGGGGCGCGCTCGGGGGCG
>NC_041380.1:40322251-40343746 GCF_002162155.2 Triticum dicoccoides
ACCAACCGGGACCAAAGGCCTTGTGCGGCTGCGGCGTCGAAAGTTTAGTCCCACCTCGCTAGTTGAGAGGGGTGCGCAGTGGTTTATAAGCCCCACTACCGCACCCCTCTCGAGCTTCTCTCCATTGCAGGCTTACGGGCCTAATTGTCACTGCTATCCCTGTGGGCCTACTGTGCCTCTTGCGGGCCTAAATCCTGGCCCTTTGATGGGTTTCTAGTCGTATTCAGGCCGTGAGGGCCTAGTAGGTGGCATTTTTTTTGTTTTTATGTTGCTTTATTTATTTTATTTTCTTTTGTTTTTTGCTTTATTTTTTTAATTCTTTATGCTTTTAGTTATAGAAAAATTATAAACTTTTTGTTAATGCCATTAGTTTTCAAATTTGAAAACACTTTTTTTGTTTTTTTGTTTTCTTTGTTGCTTTATTTATTTTATTTTGTTTCTACTTACAACAAAATACTTATTGTTGCTATTTTTTTCCAGTTTTTTTGTTTTGTTTTCTGCATTATTTTTTTTCTTTTTTGCTTTATTTTCTTATTCTTTTTGCTTTTAGTTTTAGAAAAATTATAAACTTTCTGTTAGTGCCATTTTATTTTGTGATTAACATTACTATAAAAATAGTTTTTTCCTGTTTTTTTGATTTGTTTTTTGCATTATTTATTTTCTTTTGTTTTTTGCTTTAATTTCTAATTCTGTTTGCTTTTAGGTTAGCAAAATTATAAATTTTCTGTTAGTGCCATTAGTTTTAGAAAAATTATAAACTCTCTGTTAGTGCCATTAGTTTTCAAATTTGAATAGTTAAAACTTGAATTCTTTGAAAATTGTTTGAATCACAAGTTTGTGATTAACTTACTAAAAAATGAGAATAGATGCGCTTATAGAGAAAATTCAACCTAAATTCATAGTAAATTTCTATGAATTTCAGAGAAATTCACTATGAATTTAGGTTAAACTTTTCTCTATTAGGGCATCTATTTTCACTTTGAGAGGAGCTCAACAAGGCAGAGAGGGAAGGACTTATAAACCGGTGTGAGCCCCCTTCGGTTGGCGAGGTGGGACTAAACTCTGCCCGCAACGAGGACCAACCCTTTAGTCCCAGTTTGTGGCACAAACCGGGACTAATGGTCATGGGCTAGGGGCGAGGAGCAAAATTATAAACTTTCTGTTAGTGCTATTAGTTTTAGAAAGTTGAAAGTTCAAAGTTGGCATGGGCCAGGGACTAATGGTCATGGTATTACGAGGGACGAACCATAAGACATGAAAGCATTTCAAATGAACTCTGAAAAAGTTGAAAGTTGGCATGGTATCTGAAGGAAATATGCCCTAGAGGCAATAATAAAGTTATTATTTATTTCCTCATATCATGATAAATGTTTATTATTCATGCTAGAATTGTATTAACCGGAAACATGATACATGTGTGAATACATGACAAACATATAGTCACTAGTATGCCTCTACTTGACTAGCTCATTAATCAAAAATGGTTATGTTTCCTAACCATTGACATGTGTTGTCATTTGATTAATGGGATCACATCATTAGGAGAATGAGGTGATTGACATGACCCATCCCGTTAGCTTAGCACTTGATCGTTTAGTATTCTGCTATTGCTTCCTTCATGACTTATACATGTTCCTGTAACTATGAGAATTGTGTAACTCCCGTTTACCAGAGGAACACTTTGGGTACTACCAAACGTCACAACGTAACTGGGTGATTATAAAGGAGTACTACAGGTGTCTCCGAAGGTACATGTTGAGTTAGCATAATTCGAGATTAGGTTTTGTCACTCCGATTGTCGGAGAGGTATCTCTGGGCCCTCTCGGCAATGCTCATCACCTAAGCCTTGCAAGCATGTAACTAATGAGTTAGTTATAAGATGAAGTATTACAAAACGAGTAAAGAGACTTGTCGATAACGAGATTGAACTAGGTATTGGATACCGACGATCGAATCTCGGACAAGTAACATACCGATGACAAAGGGAACAACGTATGTTGTTATGCGGTTTGACCGATAAAGATCTTCGTAGAATATGTAGGAACCAATATGGGCATCCAGGTCCCGCTATTGGTTATTGACCATAGATGTGTCTCAGTCATGTCTACATCGTTCTCGAACCGTAGGGTCCGCAAGCTTAAGGTTTCGATGACAGTTATATTATGAGTTTATGTATTTTGATGTACCGAAGGTTGTTCGGGGTCCCGGATATGATTACGGACATGACGAGGAGTCTCGAAATGGTCGAGACATAAAGATTGATATATTGGACGGATATATTTGGACACCGGAAAGGTTCCGGAGAAGTTTGGAGCCCCGGGAGGTTACCGGAACCCCCCGGGAGGTATATGGGCCTTATTGGGCCCATGTAGGAGGAAGAGAGAAGGAGCAAGGGAGGGGGGCGCGCCCCCCCAAGCCCAATCCGAATTGGGGAAGGGGGCCGGCCCCCCTTTCTTTCTCCTTCCCCCTCTTTCTATTACTACTACTAGTACTACTTCCTAATACTAGTACTCTTTCCTCCCCCCTCCAAATAAGATAAGGAAAAGAGAGGGAAACCTACTTGGAGTAGGTTTCCCCCTCCTCATGGCGCGCCCCCCTAGGGCCGGCCACCTCCTCCCTCCCTCTTTTATATACGGGGGTAGGGGGGCACCCTAGGACACAGAAGTTGATCATTGATCGTTCCTTAGCCGTGTGCGGTGCCCCCCTCCATGATATTACACCTCGGTCATATTGTAGCGGTGCTTAGGCGAAGCCCTGCAACAGGAGAACATCAAGATCGTCACCACGCCGTCGTGCTGACGGAACTCCCCCTCGGCGCCTCTGCTGGATCGGAGATCGAGGGTGCGTCATCGAGCTGTACGCGTGTCAAGAACTCGGAGGTGCCGGAGTAACGGTACTTGTATCGGTTGAACCGGAGGACGTACGACTACTTCCTCTACGTTGCGTCAACGCTTCCGCTTCTGTCTACGAGGGTACGTAGACAAAACTCTCCCCTCGTTGCTATATCATCACCATGATCTTGCGTGTGCGTAGGAAAATTTTGAAATTACTACGTTCCCCAACAGTGGCATCTGAGCCTAGGTTTTATGCATTGATGTTATATGCACGAGTAGAACACAAGTGAGTTGTGGACGATATAAGTCATACTGCCTACCAGCATGTCATACTTTGGTTCAGCGGTATTGTGAGATGAAGCGGCCCGGACCGACATTACGCGTACTCTTACGCGAGACTGGTTTCACCGTTACGAGCACTCGTGCTTAAAGGTGGCTGGCGGGTGTCTGTCTCTCTCATTTTAGTTGAACCGAGTGTGGCTACGCCCGGTCCTTGTGAAGGTTAAAACGGAGTCTATTTGACAAACTATCGTTGTGGTTTTGATGGGTAGGTGAGATGGGTTCTTGCTTAAGCCCGTAGCAGCCACGTAAAATTTGCAACAACAAAGTAGAGGACGTCTAACTTGTTTTTGCAGGGCATGTTGTGATCTGATATGGCCAAGACATGATGCTATATTTTATTGTATGAGATGATCATGTTTTGTAACCGAAGTTATCGGCAACTGGCAGGAGCCATATGGTTGTCGCTTTATTGTATGAAATGCAAACGCCCTGTAATTGCTTTACTTTATCACTAAGCGGTAGCGATAGTCGTAGAAGCAATAGATGGCGTAACGACAACGATTCTACGATGGAGATCAAGGTGTCGCGCCGATGACGATGTGATCACGACGGTGCTTCGAAGATGAAGATCACAAGCACAAGATGATGATGGCCATATCATATCACTTATATTGATTGCATGTGATGTTTATCCTTTATGCATCTTATCTTGCTTTGATTGACGGTAGCATTTTAAGATGATCTCTCACTAATTATCAAGAAGTGTTCTCCCTGAGTATGCACCGTTGCGAAAGTTCTTCGTGCTGAGACACCACGTGATGATCGGGTGTGATAGGCTCTACGTTCAAATACAACGGGTGCAAAACAGTTGCACACGCGGAATACTCAGGTTATACTTGACGAGCCTAGCATATACAGATATGGCCTCGGAACACGGGGACCGAAAGGTCGAGCGTGAATCATATAGTAGATATGATCAACATAGAGATGTTCACCATTGAAACTACTCCATCTCACGTGATGATCGGACATGGTTTAGTTGATTTGGATCACGTAATCACTTAGATGACTAGAGAGATGTCTGTCTAAGTGGGAGTTCTTTAGTAATATGATTAATTGAACTTAAATTTATCATGAACTTAGTACCTGATAGTATTTTGCTTGTCTATGTTTGTTTGTAGATAGATGGCTCGTGCTATTGTTCCGTTGAATTTTAATGCGTTCCTTGAGAAAGCAAAGTTGAAAGATGATGGTAGCAATTACACGGACTGGGTCCATAACCTGAGGATTATCCTCATTGCTGCACAGAAGAGTTACGCCCTGGAAGCACCGCTGGGTGCTAGGCCTGCTGCTGATGCAACTGACGATGTTAAGAACGTCTGGCAGAGCAAAGCTGATGACTACTCTATAGTTCAGTGTGCCATGCTTTACGGCTTAGAACCAGGTCTTCAACGACGTTTTGAACGTCATGGGGCATATGAGATGTTCCAGGAGTTGAAGTTAATATTTCAAGCAAATGCCCGGATTGAGAGATATGAAGTCTCCAATAAGTTCTACAGCTGCAAGATGGAGGAGAACAGTTCTGTCAGTGAGCATATACTCAAAAATGTCTGGGTATAATAATCATTTGATTTAACTGGGAGTTAATCTTCCGGATGATAGCGTCATTGACAGAATTCTCCAATCACTGCCACCAAGCTACAAGAGATTTGTGATGAAGTATAATATGCAAGGGATGAACAAGACTATTCCCGAGCTCTTCGCGATGCTGAAAGCCGCGGAGGTAGAAATCAAAAGGAGCATCAAGTGTTGATGGTCAACAAGACCACTGGTTTCAAGAAAAGGGGCAAAGGGAAGAAGAAGGGGAACTTCAAAAGGAACGGCAAACAAGTTGCTGCTCAAGTGAAGAAACCCAAGTTTGGACCTAAGCCTGAAACTGAGAGCTTCTACTGCAAGCAGACTGGACACTGGAAGCGGAACTGCCCCAAGTATTTGGCGGATAAGAAGGATGGCAAAGTGAACAAAGGTATATGTGATATACATGTCATTGATGTGTACCTTACTAATGCTCGCAGTAGCACCTGGGTATTTGATACTGGTTCTGTTGCTAACATTTGCAACTCGAAACAGGGACTACGGATTAAGCGAAGATTAGCTAAGGACGAGGTGACGATGCGCGTGGGAAATGGTTCCAAAGTCGATGTGATCGCGGTCGGCACGCTACCTCTACATCTACCATCGGGATTAGTTTTAGACCTGAATAATTGTTATTTGGTGCCTGCGTTGAGCATGAACATTATATCTGGATCTTGTTTGATGCGAGACGGTTATTCATTTAAATCAGAGAATAATGGTTGTTCTATTTATATGAATAATATCTTTTATGGTCATGCACCCTTGAAGAGTGGTCTATTTTTATTAAATCTCGATAGTAGTGATACACATATTCATAATGTTGAAGCCAAAAGATGCAGAGTTGATAATGATAGTGCAACATATTTGTGGCACTGCCGTTTAGGTCATATCGGTGTAAAACGCATGAAGAAACTCCATACTGATGGACTTCTGGAATCACTTGATTATGAATCACTTGGTACTTGCGAACCGTACCTCATGGGCAAGATGACCAAAACACCGTTCTCCGGATCTATGGAGAGAGCAACAGATTTGTTGGAAATCATACATACAGATGTATGTGGTCCGATGAATGTTGAGGCTCGTGGCGGATATCGTTATTTCCTCACCTTCACAGATGATTTGAGCAGATATGGGTATATCTACTTGATGAAGCACAAGTCTGAAACATTTGAAAAGTTCAAAGAATTTCAGAGTGAAGTAGAAAATCATCGTAACAAGAAAATAAAGTTTCTACGATCTGATCGTGGAGGAGAATATTTGAGTTACGAGTTTGGTTTACATTTGAAACAATGTGGAATAGTTTCGCAACTCACGCCACCTGGAACACCATAGCGAAATGGTGTGTCCGAACGTCGTAATCGTACTTTACTTGATATGGTGCGATCTATGATGTCTCTTACCGATTTACCGCTATCGTTTTGGGGTTATGCTTTAGAGACGGCCGCATTCACGTTAAATAGGGCACCATCAAAATCCGTTGAGACGACGCCTTATGAACTGTGGTTTGGCAAGAAACCAAAGTTGTCGTTTCTCAAAGTTTGGGGTTGCGATGCTTATGTGCAGAAACTTCAACCAGATAAGCTCGAACCCAAATCGGAGAAATGTATCTTCATAGGATACCCAAAGGAGACAATTGGGTACACCTTCTATCACAGATCTGAAGGCAAGATTTTCGTTGCTTAAATCGGATCCTTTCTAGAGAAGGAGTTTCTCTCGAAAGAAGTGAGTGGGAGAAAAGTAGAACTTGATGAGATAACTGTATCTACTCCCTTATTGGAAAGTAGTTCATCACAAGAACCGGTTCCTGTGACAACTACACCAATTAGTGAGGAAGCTAATGATATTGATCATGAAACTTCAGATCAAGTTTCTACTGAACCTCGTAGGTCTACCAGAGTAAGATCCGCACCAGAGTGGTACGGAAATCCTATTCTAGAAGTCATGTTACTAGACCATGATGAACCTACGAACTATGAGGAAGCGATGATGAGCCCAGATTCCGCAAAATGGCTAGAGGCCATGAAATCTGAGATAGGATCCATGTATGAAAACAAAGTATGGACTTTGGTTGACTTGCCCGATGATCGGCAAGCCATTGAGAATAAATGGATCTTTAAGAAGAAGACTGACGCTGATGGTAATGTTACTGTCTACAAAGCTCGACTTGTTGCAAAAAGTTTTCGACAAGTTCAAGGGGTTGACTATGATGAGACTTTCTCACCCGTAGCGATGCTTAAGTCTGTCCGAATCATGTTGGCTATTGCTGCATTTCATGATTATGAAATTTGGCAAATGGATGTCAAGACTGCATTCTTGAATGGATTTCTAGAAGAAGAGTTGTATATGATGCAACCTGAAGGTTTTGTTGATCCAAAAAGTGCTGACAAAGTGTGCAAGCTCCAACGTTCCATTTATGGACTGGTGCAAGCATCTCGGAGTTGGAATAAACGTTTTGATAGTGTGATCAAAGCATATGGTTTTATACAGACTTTTGGAGAAGCCTGTATTTACAAGAAAGTGAGTAGGAGCTCTGTAGCATTTCTAGTTTTATATGTTGATGACATATTATTAATTGGAAATGATATAGAATTTCTGGATAGCATAAAGGGATACTTGAATAAAAGTTTTTCTATGAAAGACCTCGGTGAAGCTGCTTACATATTGGGCATCAAGATCTATAGAGATAGATCAAGACGCTTAATAGGACTTTCACAAAGTACATACCTTGACAAAATTTTGAAAAAGTTCAAAATGAATCAGGCAAAGAAAGGATTCTTGCCTGTGCTACAAGGTGTAAAGTTGAGTCAAACTCAATGCCCGACCATAGCAGAAGATAGAGAGAAAATGAAAGATGTTCCCTATGCTTCAGCCATAGGCCCTATCATGTATGCAATGCTGTGTACCAGACCTGACGTATTCTTAGCAATAAGCTTGGAAGGTAGGTACCAAAGTAATCCAGGAGTGGATCACTGGACAGCGGTCAAGAACATCCTGAAATACCTGAAAAGGACTAAGGATATGTTTCTCGTATATGGAGGTGACAAAGAGCTAGTCGTAAATGGTTACGTCGATGCAAGCTTTGACACTGATCCGGACGATTCTAAATCGCAGACCGGATACGTGTTTTTATTAAACGGTGGAGCTGTAAGTTGGTGCAGTTCTAAACAAAGCGTCGTGGCGGGATCTACATGTGAAGCGGAGTACATAGCTGCTTCTGAAGCAGCAAATGAAGGAGTCTGGATGAAGGAGTTCATTTCCGATCTAGGTGTCATACCTAGTGCATCGGGACCAATGAAGATCTTCTGTGACAATACTGGTGCAATTGCCTTGGCAAAGGAATCCAGATTTCACAAGAGGACCAAGCACATCAAGAGACGCTTCAATTCCATTCGGGACCAAGTCCAAGTGGGAGACATAGAGATTTGCAAGATACATACGGATCTGAATGTTGCAGACCCGTTGACTAAGCCTCTCTCACGAGCAAAACATGATCAGCACCAAGACTCCATGGGTGTTAGAATCATTACTATGTAATCTAGATTATTGACTCTAGTGCAAGTGGGAGACTGAAGGAAATATGCCCTAGAGGCAATAATAAAGTTATTATTTATTTCCTCATATCATGATAAATGTTTATTATTCATGCTAGAATTGTATTAACCGGAAACATGATACATGTGTGAATACATAGACAAACATATAGTCACTAGTATGCCTCTACTTGACTATCTCATTAATCAAAGATGGTTATGTTTCCTAACCATTGACATGTGTTGTCATTTGATTAATGGGATCACATCATTAGGAGAATGAGGTGATTGACATGACCCATCCCGTTAGCTTAGCACTTGATCGTTTAGTATTCTGTTATTGCTTCCTTCATGACTTATACATGTTCCTGTAACTATGAGAATTGTGTAACTCCCGTTTACCAGAGGAACACTTTGGGTCCTACCAAACGTCACAACGTAACTGGGTGATTATAAAGGAGTACTACAGGTGTCTCCGAAGGTACATGTTGAGTTAGCATAATTCGAGATTAGGTTTTGTCACTCCGATTGTCGGAGAGGTATCTCTGGGCCCTCTCGGCAATGCTCATCACCTAAGCCTTGCAAGCATGTAACTAATGAGTTAGTTATAAGATGAAGTATTACAGAACGAGTAAAGAGACTTGTCGATAACGAGATTGAACTAGGTATTGGATACCGACGATCGAATCTCGGACAAGTAACATACCGATGACAAAGGGAACAACGTATGTTGTTATGCGGTTTGACCGATAAAGATCTTCGTAGAATATGTAGGAACCAATATGGGCATCCAGGTCCCGCTATTGGTTATTGACCAGAGATGTGTCTCAGTCATGTCTACATCGTTCTCGAACCGTAGGGTCTGCACGCTTCAGGTTTCGATGACAGTTATATTATGAGTTTATGTATTTTGATGTACCGAAGGTTGTTCGGAGTCCCGGCTATGATTACAGACATGACGAGGAGTCTCAAAATGGTCGAGACATAAAGATTGATATATTGGACGGATATATTTGGACACCGGAAAGGTTCCGGAGAAGTTTGGAGCCCCGGGAGGTTACCGGAACCCCCCGGGAGGTATATGGGCCTTATTGGGCCCATGTAGGAGGAAGAGAGAAGGAGCAAGGGAGGGGGCGCGCCCCCCAAGCCCAATCCGAATTGGGGAAGGGGGCCGGCCCCCCCTTTCCTTTCTCCTTCCCCCTCTTCCTATTACTACTACTAGTACTACTTCCTAAGACTAGTACTCTTTCCTTCCCCCTCCAAATAAGATAAGGAAAAGAGAGGGAAACCTACTTGGAGTAGGTTTCCCCCTCCTCATGGCGCGCCCCCCCTAGGGCCGGCCACCTCCTCCCTCCCTCCTTTATATACGGGGGTAGGGGGGCACCCTAGGACACAGAAGTTGATCATTGATCATTCCTTAGCCGTGTGCGGTGCCCCCCTCCACGATATTACACCTCGGTCATATTGTAGCAGTGCTTAGGCGAAGCCCTGCAACAGGAGAACATCAAGATCGTCACCACGCCGTCGTGCTGACGGAACTCCCCCTCGGCGCCTCTGCTGGATCGGAGATCGAGGGTGCGTCATCAAGCTGTACGCGTGTCAAGAACTCGGAGGTGCCGGAGTAACGGTACTTGGATCGGTTGAACCGGAGGACGTACAACTACTTCCTCTATGTTGCGTCAACGCTTCCGCTTCGGTCTACGAGGGTACGTAGACAACACTCTCCCCTCGTTGCTATATCATCACCATGATCTTGCGTGTGCGTAGGAAATTTTTGAAATTACTACGTTCCCCAACAGTATCGTAATTTCACCCACATAGCATGTGCATGTACAAAACGGACAATGGTAGCATGTTCGTGTGTTACAAAGTTGGCATGGTATCATCATAATCGTTACGGGAGAAAGTCTTCACTTTTTCTTCGCTTGTGTCATTTGCTTATTGCACCGTAACCATGGATAATCTTCATTGTTTATCAGGATGCTTGGGTCAGCCTTGACATTGAAGGGAGGAATTTCATGAAACTTTTCATAATCTTCAGACATCTCTGTCTTGCCGTCCACTCCCAGGATGTCCCTTTTTCCTGAAAGAACTATGTGGCGCTTTGGCTCATCGTATGATGTATTCGCTTCCTTATCTTTTCTTTTTCTCAGTTTGGTAGACATGTCCTTCACATAGATAACCTGTGCCACATCATTGGTTAGGACAAATGGTTTGTCAGTGTACCCAAGATTTTTCAGATCCACTGTTGTCATTCCGTACTGTGGGTCTACCTGTACCCCGCCGCCTAACAGATTGACCAATTTGCACTTAAACAAAGGGACCTTAAAATCAGGTCCGTAGTCAAGTTCCCATATGTCCACTATGTAACCATAATATGTGTCCTTTCCGCTCTCGGTTGCTGCATCAAAGTGGACACCGCTGTTTTGGTTGGTGCTCTTTTGATCTTGGGCGATCGTGTAAAATGTATTCCCATTTATCTCGTATCCTTTGTAAGTCAATACAGTCAAAGATGGTCCCCTGGACAACAAGTACAACTCATCACAAACAGTGTTGTCACCTCTGAGATGTGTTTCCAACCAACTGCTGAAAGTCCTGATGTGTTCACATGTAATCCAGTCGTCGCACTGCTCCGGGTATTTGGAGCGCAGACTGTTCTTGTGTTCATCGACATACGGGGTCACCAAGGTAGAGTTCTGTAGAACTGTGTAGTGTGCTTGAGACCAAGAATATCCGTCCCTGCATATTATTGAGTCTCTTCCAAGAGTGCCTTTTCCAGTCAGTCTCCCCTCATACCGCGATTTAGGAAGACCTATCTTCTTAAGGCCAGGAATGAAGTCAACACAAAACCCGATAACATCCTCTGTTTGATGGCCCATGGAGATGCTTCCTTCTGGCCTAGCGCGGTTACGGACATACTTCTTTAGGACTCTCATGAACCTCTCAAAGGGGAACATATTGTGTAGAAATACGGGCCCCAGGATGACAATCTCGTCGACTAGATGAACTAGGATGGGCGTCATGATATTGAAGAAGGATGGTGGGAACACCAGCTCGAAACTGACAAGACATTGCGCCACATCACTCCTTAGCCTTGGTACGATTTCTGGATCGATCACCTTTTGAGAGATTGCATTGAGGAATGCACATAGCTTCACAATGGCTAATCGGACGTTTTCCGGTAGAAGCCCCCTCAATGTAACCGGAAGCAGTTGCATCATAATCACGTGGCAGTCATGAGACTTTAGGTTCTGAAACTTTTTCTCTAGCATATTTATTATTCCCTTTATATTCGACGAGAAGCCGGTCGTGACCTTCATAATGAGCAGGCATTCAAAGAAGATTTCTTTCTCTTCTTTCGTAAGAGCGTAGCTGGCAGGACCTTTATACTGCTTTGGAGGCATGCCGTCTTTTTCGTGCAAACGTTGCAGGTCCTCCCGCGCCTCAGGTGTATCTTTTTCCCATACATGCCCAAGAAGCCTAGCAGGTTCACGCAAAGGTTCTTCATCACCTGCATCACATCGATTGAAGAGCGGACCTCTAGGTCTTTCCAGTAGGGTAGGTCCCAAAATATAGATTTCTTCTTCCACATGGGTGCATGTCCCTCAGTGTCATTCGGAACAGCTAGTCCACCGGGACCCTTTCCAAAGATTACATAGTGTAAATCATTGACCATAGCAAGTACGTGATCACCGGTATGCATGGCGGGCTTCTTCCGGTGATCTGCCTCGCCTTTGAAATGCTTGCCTTTCTTTCGACATTGATGGTTGGTCGGAAGAAATCGACGATGGCCCAGGTACACATTCTTCCTGCATTTGTCCAGGTATATACTTTCAGTGTCATCTAAACAGTGCGTGCATGCGTGGTATCCTTTGTTTGTCTCTCCTAAAAGGTTACTGAGAGCGGGCCAATCGTTGATGGTCACGAACAGCAACGCCTTAAGGTTAAATTCCTCCTGTCTGTGCTCATCCCACGTACGTACACCGTTTCCATTCCACAGCTGTAAAAGTTCTTCAACTAATGGCGTTAGGTACACATCAATGTCGTTGCCGGGTTGCTTAGGGCCTTGGATGAGAACTGGCATCATAATGAACTTCCGCTTCATGCACATCCAAGGAGGAAGGTTATACATACATAGAGTCACGGGCCAATTGCTGTGATTGCTGCTCTGCTCCCTGAAAGGATTAATCTCATCCGCGCTTAAAGCAAACCATACATTCCTTGGGTCCTTTGCAAACTCGTCCCAGTACTTTCTCTCTATTTTTCTCCACTGCGACCCGTCAGCGGGTGCTCTCAACTTCCCATCTTTCTTTCGGTTCTCACTGTGCCATCACATCAACTTGGCATGCTCTTCGTTTCTGAACAGACGTTTCAACCGTGTTATTATAGCAGCATACCACATCACCTTCGCAGGAACCCTCTTCCTGGGGGGCTCGCCATCAACATCACTAGGGTCATCTCGTCTGATCTTATACCGCAATGCACCGCATACCGGGCATGCGTTCAGATCCTTGTATGCACCGCGGTAGAGGATGCAATCATTAGGGCATGCATGTATCTTCTCCACCTCCAATCCTAGAGGGCATACGACCTTCTTTGCTGCGTATGTACTGTCGGGCAATTCGTTATCCTTTGGAAGCTTCTTCTTCAATATTTTCAGTAGCTTCTCAAATCCTTTGTCAGCCACAGCATTCTTTGCCTTCCACTGCAGCAATTCCAGTACGGTACCAAGCTTTGTGTTGCCATCTTCGCAATTGGGGTATAACCTTTTTTTGTGATCCTCTAACATGCGATCGAACTTCAGCTTCTCCTTTTGACTTTCGCATTGCGTCCTTGCATCGACAATGACCCGGCGGAGATCACCATCATCGGGCACATCGTCTGGTTCCTCTTGATCTTCAGCAGCTTCACCCGTTGCAGCATCATTGGGCACATCGTCTGGTTCCTCTTGATCTTCACCAGCTCCCCCCGTTGCAGCATCACCGTAGTCAGGGGGCACATAGTTGTCATCGTACTCTTCTTCTTCGCCGTCTTCGATCATAACCCCTATTTCTCCGTGCCTTGTCCAAACATTATAGTGTGGCATGAAACCCTTGTAAAGCAGGTGGGAGTGAAGGATTTTCCGGTTAGAGTAAGACCTCGTATTCCCACATTCAGTGCATGGACAACACATGAAACCATTCTGCTTGTTTGCCTCAGCCGCATCGAGAAACTCATGCACGCCCTTAATGTAATCGCAGGTGTGTCTGTCACCGTACATCCCTTGCCGGTTCATCTGCGCGCATTATATATAATTAAGTGTCCAAATTAATAGAAGTTCATCATCACATTAAAACCAAAGTGCATACATAGCTCTCATCTAACAACATATAGCTCTCCAGAGCATCTAATTAATTAAACCATACATTGAAGCTATGTAAAACATTTCAATGCGAAAACAAATGCGATCATAATCGCAACCAAGGTAACAATTGATCCAACGCATAATGATACTATGCCTCGGTATGAATGGCATATTTTCTAATCTTTCTAATCTTCAAGCGCATTGCATCCATCTTGATCTTGTGATCATCGACGACATCCGCAACATGCAACTCCAATATCATCTTCTCCTCCTCAATTTTTTTATTTTTTCCTTCAACAAATTGTTTTCTTCTTCAACTAAATTTAACCTCTCGACAATAGGGTCGGTTGGCATTTCCGATTGTTGGGGAACGTTGCAGAAAATTAAAAATTTTCCTACGGTTTCACCAAGATCCATCTATGAGTTCATCTAAGCAACGAGTCAAGGGAGAAAGTTTGCATCTACATACCACTTGTAGATCGCGTGCAGAAGCTTGCAAGGTGATGATGTAGTCGTACTCGACGTGATTCGAATCACCGATGACCAAGTGCTGAACGGACAACACCTCCGCGTTCAACACACGTACGGGACGGGAGACGTCTCCTCCTTCTTGATCCAGCAAGGGGGAAGGAGAGGTTGAGGAAGACAGCTCCACCGGCAGCACGACGGCGTGGTGATGGTGGAGAGGCAGTACTCCGACAGGGCTTCGCCAAGCACACAACACAGGAGGAGAGGTGTTGGGGAGCGGAGGGCTGCGCCTTGGAGGGTGGTGCGGCTGCCCTCCCCTCACCCCTCTATTTATAGGGGGAAGGGAGAAGGGGGCCGGCCCCCTAGAACCCATCTAGGGGGGGTGCGGCGGCCTAGGGGAGAGGGGAGAGGGTGGCTTGCCCCCCAAGTCAAGGGGGGCGCCCCCTCTAGGGTTCCCCCCTCAACCCTAGGCGCATGGGCCCAAGGGAGGGGGTGCGGCCAGCCCACCAGGGGTTGGCTCCCTGCCCCACGCAGCCCATGTGCCCCCCCGGGAGGGGTGGCCCCTCCCGGTGGACCCCCGGAACCCTTCCGGTGGCCCCGGTACAATACCGGTATGACCCCGAAACTTCCCGATGTCCGTTTGACAACTTCTCATATATAAATCTTTACCTCCGGACCCTTCCGGATCTCCTCGTGACGTCCAGGATCCCATCCGGGACTCCAAAAAACATTCGGTAGTCACATACTAGTCTTCCTAATAACCCTAGCGTCACCGAACCTTAAGTGTGTAGACCCTACGGGTTCGGGAGACATGCAGACATGACCGAGACGCTCTCAGTCAATAACCAACAGCGGGATCTGGATAGCCATGATGGCTCCCACATGCTCCTCGATGTTGTCATCGGATGAACCACGATGTCGAGGATTCGATCAAACCCTGTATGCAATTCCCTTTGTCAATCGGTACGTTACTTGCCCGAGACTCGATCGTCGGTATCCCAATACCTTGTTCAGTCTCGTTACCGGAAAGTCACTTTACTCGTACCGTAATGCATGATCCCGTGTCCAACACCTTGGTCACATTGAGCTCATTATGATGATGCATTACCGAGTGGGCCCAGAGATACCTCTCCGTCATACGGAGTGACAAATCCCAGTCTCGATCCGTGTCAACCCAACAGATACTTTCGGAGATACCTGTAATGCACCTTTATAGTCACCCAGTTACGTTGTGACGTTTGATACACCCAAGGCACTCTTACGGTATCCGGGAGTTACACGATCTCATGGTCTAAGGAAGAGATACTTGACATTGGCAAAGCTCTAGCAAACGAACTAAACGACCTTTGTGCTATGCTTAGGATTGGGTCTTGTCCATCACATCATTCTCCTAATGATGTGATCCCGTTATCAACGACATCCAATGTCCATAGTCAGGAAACCATGACTATCTGTTGATCACAACGAGCTAGTCAACTAGAGGCTCACCAGGGACATATTGTAGTCTAAGTATTCACACGTGTATTACGATTTCCGGATAATACAGTTATAGCATGAATAAAAGACGTTTATCATGAACATTGAAATATAATAATACTTTTATTATTGCCTCTAGGGCATATTTCCAACAGTCTCCCACTTGCACTAGAGTCACTAATCTAGTTACATTGTGATGAATCGAACACCCATAGAGTTCTGGTGTTGATCATGTTTTGCATGCGAGAGAGGTTTAGTCAGCGGATCTGCGACATTCAGATCCGTGTGCACTTTGCAAATCTCTATGTCTCCATCTTGAACATTTTCACGAATGGAGTTGAAACGACGCTTGATGTGCCTGGTCTTCTTGTGAAACCTGGGCTCCTTGGCAAGGGCAATAGCTCCAGTGTTGTCACAGAAGAGTTTGATCGGCCCCGACGCATTGGGTATGACTCCTAGGTCGGTGATGAACTCCTTCACCCAAATCGCTTCATGCGCTGCCTCCGAGGCTACCATGTACTCCGCTTCACACGTAGATCCCGCCACGACGCTCTGCTTGTAGCTGCACCAGCTTACTGCCCCACCATTCAACATATACACGTATCCGGTTTGTGACTTAGAGTCATCCAGATCTGAGTCGAAGCTAGCGTCGACGTAACCCTTTACGACGAGCTCTTCGTCTCTTCCATAAACGAGAAACATGTCCTTCGTCCTTTTCAGGTACTTCAGGATATTCTTGACCGCTGTCCAGTGTTCCTTGCCGGGATTACTTTGGTATCTTGCTACCAAACTTACGGCAAGGTTTACATCGGGTCTGGTACACAGCATGGCATACATAATAGATCCTATGGCTGAAGCATAGGGGATGACACTCATCTCTTCTTTATCTTTTGCCGTGGTCGGTGACTGAGCCGAGCTCAATCTCACACCTTGTAACATAGGCAAGAACCCCTTCTTGGACTGATCCATTTTGAACCTCTTCAAAATCTTATCAAGGTATGTGCTTTGTGAAAGACCTATGAGGCGTCTCGATCTATCTCTATAGATCTTGATGCCTAATATATAAGCAGCTTCTCCAAGGTCCTTCATTGAAAAACACTTATTCAAGTAGGCCTTAATGCTGTCCGGAAATTCTATATTATTTCCCATCAAGAGTATGTCATCTACATATAATATGAGAAATGCTACAGAGCTCCCACTCACTTTCTTGTAAACGCAGGCTTCTCCATAAGTCTGCATAAACCCAAACGCTTTGATCATCTCATCAAAGCGAATGTTCCAACTCCGAGATGCTTGCACCAGTCCATAAATGGATCGCTGGAGCTTGCATACTTTGTTAGCGTTCCGAGGATCGACAAAACCTTCCGGCTGCATCATATACAGCTCTTCCTTAAGATGCCCGTTAAGGAATGCCGTTTTGACGTCCATTTGCCATATCTCATAATCATAGTATGCGGCAATTGCTAACATGATTCGGACGGACTTCAGCTTCGCTACGGGAGAGAAAGTCTCGTCGTAGTCAATCCCTTGAACTTGTCGATAACCCTTAGCGACAAGTCGAGCCTTATAGATTGTAACATTACCATCCGCGTCCGTCTTCTTCTTAAAGATCCATTTGTTTTCTATCGCTCGCCGATCATCGGGCAAGTCTGTCAAAGTCCATACTTTGTTTTCATACATGGATTCTATCTCGGATTTCATGGCTTCAAGCCATTTGTTGGAATCCGGGCCCGCCATCGCTTCTTCATAGTTCGAAGGTTCATTGTTGTCTAACAACATGATTTCCAGGACAGGGTTGCCGTACCACTCTGGTGCGGAACGTGTCCTTGTGGACCTACGAAGTTCAGCAGTAACTTGATCCGAAGTACCTTGATCATCATCATTGTTTTCCTCTTCAGTCGGTGTGGGCATCACAGAAACGGTTTCCTGCGCTGCGCCACTTTCCCGCTCAAGAGGTAGTACTTCATCGAGTTCTACTTTCCTCCCACTTACTCTTTCGAGAGAAACTCTTTTTCCAGAAAGCATCCGTTCTTGGCAACAAATATCTTGCCTTCGGATCTTAAGTAGAAGGTATACCCGACAGTTTCCTTAGGGTATCCTATGAATACGCATTTTTCCGACTTGGGTTCGAGCTTTTCAGGTTGAAGTTTCTTGACATAAGCATCGCATCCCCAAACTTTTAGAAACGACAGCTTAGGTTTCTTTCCAAACCATAATTCATACGGTGTCGTCTCAACGGATTTAGACGGTGCCCTATTTAAAGTGAATGTAGCTGTCTCTAGAGCGTATCCCCAAAATGATAGCGGTAAATCAGTAAGAGACATCATAGACCGCACCATATCCAATAGGGTGCGATTACGACGTTCGGACACACCGTTTCGCTGAGGTGTTCCAGGCGGCGTGAGCTGTGAAACGATTCCACATTTCCTCAAGTGTGTACCAAATTCGTGACTTAAGTATTCTCCTCCACGATCTGATCGTAAGAATTTTATCTTTCAGTCACGTTGATTCTCTACCTCATTCTGAAATTCCTTGAACTTTTCAAAGGTCTCAGACTTGTGTTTCATTAAGTAGACATACCCATATCTACTCAAGTCATCTGTGAGAGTGAGAACATAACGATATCCTCCGCGAGCCTCAACGCTCATTGGACCGCACACATCGGTATGTATGATTTTCAACAAGTTGGTTGCTCGCTCCATTGTTCCGGAGAACGGAGTCTTGGTCATTTTGCCCAAAAGGCATGGTTCGCACGTGTCAAACGATTCATAATCAAGAGACTCTAAAAGTCCATCGGCATGGAGCTTCTTCATGCGCTTGACACCAATGTGACCAAGGCGGCAGTGCCACAAGTATGTGGGACTATCGTTATCAACTTTAAATCTTTTGGCATCTACACTATGAACATGTGTAATATTACGCTCGAGATTCATTAAGAATAAACCATTGACGATCGGAGCATGACCATAAAACATATCTCTCATATAAATCGAACAACCATTATTCTCAGACTTAAATGAGTAGCCATCTCGTATTAAACGAGATCCAGATACAATGTTCATGCTCAAACTTGGCACTAAATAACAATTATTAAGGTTCAAAACTAATCCCGTAGGTAAATGTAGAGGCAGCATGCCGACGGCGATCACATCGACTCTGGAACCATTCCCGACGCGCATCGTCACCTCGTCCTTTGCCAGTCTCCGTTTATTCCGCAGCTCCTGCTGTGAGTTACAAATATGAGCAACGGCACCGGTATCAAATACCCAGGAGTTACTACGAGTACTGGTAAGGTACACATCAATCACATGTATATCAAATATACCTTTGGTGTTGCCGGCCTTCTTATCCGCTAAGTATTTGGGGCAGTTCCGCTTCCAGTGACCCTTCCCCTTGCAATAAAAGCACTCAGTCTCAGGCTTGGGTCCATTCTTTGACTTCTTCCCGGTAACTGGCTTACCAGGCGCGGCAACCTCCTTGCCGTCCTTCTTGAAGTTCTTCTTACCCTTGCCCTTCTTGAACTTAGTGGTCTTATTGACCATCAACACTTGATGTTCTTTCTTGATTTCAGCCTCTGCTGACTTCAGCATCGAGAACACTTCAGGAATGGTCTTTTCCATCCCCTGCATGTTGTAGTTCATCACAAAGCTCTTGTAGCTTGGTGGGAGCGACTGGAGGATTCTGTCAATGACCGCCTCATCTGGGATGTTATTGTTTAGCTGGGTCATACGATTGTGCAACCCAGACATCTTCAGGATGTGCTCACTGACAGAACTGTTTTCCTCCATCTTACAACTGTAGAACTTGTCGGAGACATCATATCTCTCGACCCGGGCATGAGCTTGAAAAACTAGTTTCAGCTCTTCGAATATCTCATATGCTCCATGGTGCTCAAAACGCTTTTGGAGCCCCGGTTCTAAGCTGTAAAGCATGCCGCACTGAACGAGGGAGTAATCATCAGCACGAGACTGCCAAGCATTCATAATGTCTTGGTTCTCTGGGACGGGAGCGTCACCTAGCGGTCCTTCTAGGACATATTGTTTCCTGGCAGCTATGTGGATGATCCTCAGGTTCCGGACCCAGTCCGTATAGTTGCTGCCATCATCTTTCAGCTTGGTTTTCTCTAGGAACGCGTTGAAGTTCATGTTGACATTAGCGTTGGCCATTGATCTACAAGACATATTTGCAAAGGTTTTAGACTAAGTTCATGATAATAAAGTTCTAATCAAATTATGAACTCTCACTTAGATTAGACATCCCTCTAGTCATCTAAGTGTTACACGATCCGAGTCGACTAGCCCGTGTCCGATCATCACGTGAGACGGACTAGTCATCGTCGGTGAACATTCTCATGTTGATCGTATCTTCCATACGATTCGTGTTCGACCTTTCGGTCTCCGTGTTCCGAGGCCATGTCTGCACATGCTAGGATCGTCAAGTTAACCCTAAGTGTTTTCGCTGTGTAAAACTGTCTTACACCCGTTGTATGTGAACGTAAGAATCCATCACACCCGATCATCACGTGGTGCTTAGAAGCGACGAACTGTAGCAACGGTGCACAGTTAGGGGAGAACACTTCTTGAAATTTTATAAGGGATCATCTTATTTACTACCGTCGTCCTAAGTAAACAAGATGCATAATACATAATAAACATCACATGCAATTATATAGTTGTGACATGATATGGCCAATATCATATAGCTCCATTGATCTTCATCTTCGGGGCTCCATGATCATCTTGTCACCGGCTTGACACCATGATCTCCATCATCATGATCTCCATCATCGTGTCTTCATGAAGTTGTCATGCCAACGACTACTTCTACTTCTATGACTAACGTTTAGCAATAAAGTAAAGTAGTTTACATGGCGTTATTCAATGACACGCAGGTCATACAAAAAATAAAGACAACTCCTATGGCTCCTGCCGGTTGTCATACTCATCGACATGCAAGTCGTGAATCCTATTACAAAGAACATGATCTCATACATCACAATTCATCATTCATGACAACTTCTGGCCATATCACATCACATGATCAATCGCTGCAAAAACAAGTTAGACGTCCTCTAATTGTTGTTGCATCTTTTACGTGGCTGCAATTGGGTTCTAGCAAGAACGTTTTCTTACCTACGAATCACCACAAAGTGATTTTGTCAACTTCTATTTACCCTTCATAAGGGCCCTGTTCATCGATTCCGCTCCAACTAAAGTGGGAGAGACAGACACCCGCCAGCCACCTTATGCAACTAGTGCATGTCAGTCGGTGGAACCGGTCTCACGTAAGCGTACGTGTAAGGTTGGTCCAGGCCGCTTCATCCCACAATACCGTTGAGCAAGAAAAGACTAGTAGAGGCAAGTAAGATGACAAAATCCACACCCACAACAAAATTGTGTTCTACTCGTGCAAAGAGAACTACGCATAGACCTAGCTCATGATGCCACTGTTGGGGAACGTTGCAGAAAATTAAAATTTTTCCTACGGTTTCACCAAGATCCATCTATGAGTTCATCTAAGCAACAAGTCAAGGGAGAAAGTTTGCATCTACATACCACTTGTAGATCGCGTGCGGAAGCTTGCAAGGTGATGATGTAGTCGTACTCGACGTGATTCGAATCACCGATGACCAAGTGCTGAACGGACAGCACCTCCGCGTTTAACACACGTACGGGACGGGAGACGTCTCCTCCTTCTTGATCCAGCAAGGGGGAAGGAGAGGTTGAGGAAGACAGCTCCACCGGCAGCACGACGGCGTGGTGATGGTGGAGAGGCAGTACTCCGACAGTGCTTCGCCAAGCACACAACGGAGGAGGAGAGGTGTTGGGGAGGGGAGGGCTGCGCCTTGGAGGGTGGTGCGGCTGCCCTCCCCTCACCCCTCTATTTATAGGGGGAAGGGAGAAGGGGGCCGGCCCCCTAGAAC
>NC_041380.1:40344383-40353409 GCF_002162155.2 Triticum dicoccoides
CTAGGGTTCCCCCCTCAACCCTAGGCGCATGGGCCCAAGGGAGGGGGTGCGGCCAGCCCACCAGGGGTTGGCTCCCTGCCCCACGCAGCCCATGTGGCCCCCCGGGAGGGGTGGCCCCTCCCGGTGGACCCCCGGAACCCTTCCGGTGGCCCCGGTACAATACCGGTATGACCCCGAAACTTCCCGGTGTCCGTTTGACAACTTCTCATATATAAATCTTTACCTCCGGACCCTTCCGGATCTCCTCGTGACGTCCAGGATCCCATCCGCGACTCCGAACAACATTCGGTAGTCACATACTAGTCTTCCTAATAACCTTAGCGTCACCGAACCTTAAGTGTGTAGACCCTATGGGTTCGGGAGACATGCAGACATGACCGAGACGCTCTCAGTCAATAACCAACAGCGGGATCTGGATACCCATGATGGCTCCCACATGCTCCTCGATGTTGTCATCGGATGAACCACGATGTCGAGGATTCGATCAAACCCTGTATGCAATTCCCTTTGTCAATCGGTACGTTACTTGCCCGAGACTCGATCGTTGGTATCCCAATACCTTGTTCAGTCTCGTTACCGGCAAGTCACTTTACTCGTACCGTAATGCATGATCCCGTGTCCAACACCTTGGTCACATTGAGCTCATTATGATGATGCATTACAGAGTGGGCCCAGAGATACCTCTCCGTCATACGGAGTGACAAATCCCAGTCTCGATCCGTGTCAACCCAACAGATACATTCGGAGATACCTGTAATGCACCTTTATAGTCACCCAGTTACGTTGTGACGTTTGATACACCCAAGGCACTCTTACGGTATCCGGGAGTTACACGATCTCATGGTCTAAGGAAGAGATACTTGACATTGGCAAAGCTCTAGCAAACAAACTAAACGACCTTTGTGCTATGCTTAGGATTGGGTCTTGTCCATCACATCATTCTCCTAATGATGTGATCCCGTTATCAACGACATCCAATGTCCATAGTCAGGAAACCATGACTATCTGTTGATCACAACGAGCTAGTCAACTAGAGGCTCACCAGGGACATATTGTAGTCTAAGTATTCACACGTGTATTACGATTTCCGGATAATACAGTTATAGCATGAATAAAAGACGTTTATCATGAACATTGAAATATAATAATACTTTTATTATTGCCTCTAGGGCATATTTCCTACACCGATTCACATACATCCTACATAAATAAAATCTAGGTCACGTTGGTCGGCACAATTTTCATAAACAATAAATGAACCAATAGTTATAAAGATAATATATATACCACATCCGAATCATAGACAGGACGAGGGCCGACGGGGGCGGATACCAAAACCATTGCACTATATAAGATGCAATAATGAAAGTAAGAAAATAATACAAGTATCTATGTAAACATACAAGTAAGAATATTTTTCCTTTCAGAAAGAAGATAAGAACAAGAGGCTCACCATGGTGGTGCCAGCGATGAGCTCGGCGCGGGTGATTGACGGCGGTGAAGACGGGGACGGGGCGTGACGGACCGCTAAACCTAGACAAATATTATGGAAAATGGAGCTTGGAGGTCGAGCTTGGAGAGAAGAAAGCTTAAGTAGTGTGGCTCGGGCATTCCATCGAACACCTTGTGTGCATAGGAGGTGAGCTAGAGCACCACCAAGCCCTCTCCCCCTCGGCCAGAGAAAAACAGAGCACTGGGGTGCTCTGCTCGCGAGCGAGGGGTATATATAGGCACCTCATTGGTCCCGGTTGGTGACATGAACCGGGACTAAAGGGGAGCCTTTGGTCCCGGTTCAAGCCACCAACTGGGACCAATGGTGGTGGGCCAGGAGCGAGGCCCATTGGTCCCGGTTCATCCCACCAACCGGGACCAAAAGGTCCAGATGAACTGGGACCAACGGCCCACGTGGCCCGGCCGGCCCCCTGGGCTCACGAACCAGGACCAATGCCCACATTGGTCCCGGTTCTGGACTGAACCGGGACTAATGGGCTGACCCGGCCTAGACCAAAGCCCTGTTTTCTACTAGTGTCTCTTCTCCTGCTGCAAGATGGAGGTTACCAGAAGCGTAGTCTTTGATAGGACTAGCTATCCCCCTCTTATTTCGGCATTCTGCAGTTCAGTCCACATATGATACCCTTATTCCATTTGATACCAATGCATACATATGTAGTGTAGCTCCTTGCTTGCGAGTACTTTGGATGAGTACTCACGGTTGCTTTGCTCCCTCTTTTCCCCCTATCTATACCAGATTGCTGCGACCAGATGATGGATCCCAGGAGCCAGATGCCACTGTCGATGACGATGCCACTGTCGATGACGACTACTACTACTCGGGAGGTGCCTACTACTACGTGTAGCCCGCTGACGACGACCAGGAGTAGTTTAGGAGGATCCCAGGCAGGAGGCATGCGCCTCTTTCGATCTGTATCCCAGTTTGTGCTAGCCTTCTTAAGGCAAACTTGTTTAACTTATGTTTGTACTCATATATTGTTGCTTCCGCTGACTCATCTATGATCGAGCTCTTGTATTCGAGCCCTCAAGGCCCCTGGCTTGTAATATGATGCTTGTATGACTTATTTTATTGGTAGAGTTGTGTTGTGATATCTTCCCGTGAGTCCTTGATCTTGATCGTATATGTTTGCATGTATGATTAGTGTACGATTGAATCGGGGGCGTCACAAGTTGGTATCAGAGCCGACTGCCTGTAGGAATCCTCCTTCCACACTCCTTGGCCGAAGTCGAGTCTAGACATTACAAAACTTTTTACTAACATGTCTGTGTGTCTTACAGGCCCACGTCGCCATCTGGGTGGTATTAGGATCTTTTACTCCTCGATCCTTACTCTGGGACTCTGAACTCTCTTCTACTCGGGTTAAACGATTTTACTAACTTTAACATTAGGATCCCGTGACCACATTCACCCCAAAGTTGGATAAGCCCTAGTTATTACTTAGAGTAGTATGTTGAACTTTACCCACACTATCATTTGACTCCTTTGAAACACCTTTGTTTTCAGATGGAGCCCACGAGACAGGTCGTGCACCACACGACGGCCATTGGTGCCTCAGGATCACCTGCTGTGTTGGTTGAGATGATGACCTATCTGGGTTATCGCTGGCACCCTGAGTACACCGTCTATGAGGAGTATCAGGACTTCAACCAGGAGCAGTACCGTGCCATCGTCCACCTCTACTCTCGGGAGTATGACTCCACTACTGTGCTGCACACTGCTCATGGTGTTGGAGTGACTATCAACATGGCGGTCCACGATGCTGCTTATGCTGCTCTAACACGTCTTCGTGGAGAGTATCGGGAGTTGGACACCTCCTCCTTCAGGCACATTGCTATCGCATCCGATGTTGGTGCGGAGGGATACTACACTGATGGCTACTCCACTGTCACCCGAGAGCCCTTCTACCATCAGAACCTGGTTCTGCATGCCGATGGGCTGGATAGAGCTAACCGAGCTCTTCGCCACGAGTTGTACCCCACCCGTCGGCACCTGTACTATGCTCTGACACTGTTGCACCCCTTTGTCCAATTTGGTGTCTGTCGCGCTCTGCGATCTACCCTTCCAGGACCATGATGCCCCAGGGCGTAGGCTGGCCATATGTGGGAGGCTACTCTCCCGCACTTGGTCCTCTCCCGCCACCTGCACGTCGGGTTCCGCACCAGAGTATCCGCGGACCCCAGGCTACTCGCGTGGAGGACTTCCCTTCTCATCACTACCAGCTGTCAGGCTACACCTACCTCCACAGTTCCTCCTGGGACTGATGTAGGATTGCTTGTTAGTGTTAGTTGCATTCACCGCGAGCCTGCGTGCTGCCTATGATGTTCTTAGCCTATGTACTGAACTCTGTGTACCGAACTCTATGCATGATCTCTTTTGTAAGATATGCCAACTACTATGTAGTATCTATCGTGTTCCTTTCATTATGCATGTTTCATCGTGAATGATTTTTGCCCTTGTAAATTCTCAATGCTGAACTACCCCTGTTATATATTAGCAGGATGGTTAGACCAGGTGGTCGTGGTCGTGGTGGCCATCCCCCACCACCGCCTGAGTACATGGCTGGGATGATGCAACAGTTTGAGCTGAATCGCCAGTTCATGGAGAATATTATGGCTCAGTTTCCTCGCCCCAATATGAACCAGCAGCCAACCCAAGTGACTCTGCAGGATTTCATGCGCCTTAACCCAACCGTGTACCGCAGCTCAACTCAGCCTCTGGATGATGATGACTGGCTCCGTGACATCACCTATGAGATGGAGTCGGCTGATGTAGCCCCCGCCAGCTATGTCACCTTTGCTTCCTTCTTCCTGACAGGACCCGCTGCTCAATGGTGGGACAGCCACATGCATACTCTGCCAGTTGGAACAATCATCACCTGGCCAGACTTCCAAGCTGCTTTCCGTGCTCGCTTCATTCCTCAGGGAGTCATGGACCGTAAGAAGCGCGAATTTGGTAGCCTCACTCAAGGCAACAAAACTGTGGAAGCTTATCAGCGGGAGTTTCTGCACTTGCCCCGCTATGCTGAAGAAGACATTGCAACTGATGCACACAGACAGGAGAAGTTCTGTGATGGCCTTCAAGCTGACATCAAGCTCGCACTTCTAGTGCATGACTTTGCCGATTTCGCCACCTTGGTGAACAAGGCCATCAATGTCGAAACTGGACTGCAGGAACACCAGAGCTCTCACAGGCGCAACCATGACACGGGCTCATCTTCGGGCCCGTCCTCACAGAAGCGTAGGATATGGATTCCCAACAGCATGTACGAGGCAACTGCACCTGCTCCAAGGCAGTCCTATGCTGCACCACGTCTTCCTCCCCCACCAACTAGGCAGCCAAGGCTTCCAGCTCCGCCACCCCAAGCTCCTGTTCCCACTCCCAATAATGGTCTGTGCTACAAGTGTGGCCAACCTAGTCACCTTGCCAGGAACTGCTATCAGAATCAGAACCAGAATCAACTGGCCCTTCCCATAGCTGGCCGTGGAAGCAACCAGCCTAGCAACAACACTGTCAGGTCTTATAGTCGTGTTCATGCCAACCACGTTGAGCTTAATGAAGTTCTAGACCAGCCTGCTACCGTGATGGGCACTCCTCGTAAATTCAGTACTAGCATCTGTTTTATTTGATACAGGAGCATCGCATTCATTCATATCATCTGAGTTTGCATTCATGCATGGCATTAAATACAAAGATATGAACACTGTGATCGTGGTACATACTCCTGCCGGCCAGTGTCAAACCTCTATGGTTAGTCACAACGTTCCCGTTGAAATTGAAGGAATGGAATTCCTTGCCTCTCCCATCATACTGAAGTCATGTAGCATTGACCTCATTCTGGGAATGGATAGGTTGAAAGCGTATACTGCTTCTATAGTTTGCGCCACTAAAGTCGTCCATCTGCTACACCCTTCTGATGAAATAATTGCTTACCAAGCTTATCTAGTTCAAAACACCGAGGCACGACTTAATGCCTTGAATGCGTTGAACGCTGCACCACTCGAGGGCATTGAAAACATTCCCGTCGTTCATGAATTCCAAGACGTCTTCCCAGAAGAACTTCCAGGGATTCCCCCTGCTAGAGCTGTCGAATTCATCATCGACTTGAAACCAGGCATGCACCACCCCTATAGCCAAACAACCCTACAAGATGCCGCCACATGAACTCATTGAGCTTAAGGAGGAAATCGACAAATCTCTTACCAAAGGTTTCATTCGCCCTAGCTACTCTCCTTGGGGAGCACCTTCTCTGTTTGTTAAGAAGAAGGATGGGACAAACCGATTGGTCCAAGACTACCGTCCTATAAACCAAGCTACCATTTAGAATAAATACCATCTTCCTCGGATCAACGATCTTTATGATCAACTGGCTGGCTCATCAGTGTTCTCCAAACTTGACTTGAGGTTGGGTTACCACCAGATCCATGTTCGTGAAGAGGATATCCCAAAGACCGCCTTCGTGACTCGGTATGGATCATACGAGTACACCGTCATGTCATTCGGCTTAACGAATGCTCCCGCCACCTTCTCTCGTCTGATGAACTACATATTCATGGATTACCTCGACAAGTTCGTCGGGGTTTATTTGGACGATATCCTTGTATTTTCCAAGAATGAGGAAGATGTTGCTGAACATCTTCGTCTTGTGCTGGAAAAGCTTCAAGAGCATCAACTCTATGCTAAATATTCCAAATGTGAATTCTGGCTCCCCGAAGTAACCTATCTTGGGCATGTCATCTCCAAGGATGGTATTGCCGTCAACCCTGAACGAGTTTAGACTATTCTCGATTGGACTCCTCCAAAGAATTTCAAGCAAGTCCGAAGTTTTCTCGGTCTCGCCAGCTATTGCCGTCGATTCGTCGAGAACTTCTCCAAGATCGCTAGGCCTCTGACTAATCTATTGCATAAGGGTGTCAAGTTCCAATGGACAGACAAGTGTCAGGAAAGTTTCCAGGCGCTCAAAGACAAGTTGACTTCTGCCCCAGTGCTTGCTCCACCTGATACTAAGGACTTTGTCATTTACTGCGATGCTTCCCGTCAAGGATTAGGCTGTGTCCTCATGCAAGAGCGCAGAGTGATTGCTTATGCCTCTCATCAACTGCGCCCTCACGAAGAAAACTACCCAGTTCACGACCTCGAGCTTGCTGCTGTCATTCATGCACTAAAGTAGTGGCGACATTACCTTCTTGGTAATCGTTGCGAGATCTTCACGGACCATCAAAGTCTGAAGTATCTATTTACTCAGCCTGACGTGAACCTCCGTCAGCAGAGATGGATGGAGACTGTTGTAGACTTTGACGTGGGTATATCCTATACCCCAGGAAAGGCTAATGTAATGGCTGATGCCTTGAGCCGCAAGTCCTACTACAACCATCTCCAGGTTCACAAAGTTTAGCCCTCGCTTGTTGAAGAATTCAAAAGGTTGAACCTTCATATTGTTCCCCCTGGTGCACTCCCCCTCCCCCAGAGTTTCAGAAGATGAATCTTCGTGTTATTACTAAGGGTTCTCTAAATACCCTGGCTGTCGTACCAGATCTCGTAGATGGTATAAAGACTATTCAAGGTTATGACTCTGAAGTCCATAAGATTAAACGGCATCTAGCAGAAGGAAAGCCCTCATTCTTCACTATCACCGATGATGGCGCCTTGTACTTCAAAGACCGCCTAGTGGTACCACGTTCGAGGAAAAACCTGGATCAGACTAAAAAGGTTATGAAAGAAGCTCATGATACGCCTTTGTCTATTCATCCCGGTAGTACAAAGATGTACCAGGACATCCGACAGAGATTCTGGTGGTCTAATATGAAGCAGGACATTGCTCGTTATGTTGCTGAGTGTGACGTTTGCCATCGTATCAAAGTTGAACATCAAAGGCATGCTGGAACTCTGCAACCTATCCCTATTCCTGAATGGAAATGGGACCATGTTGAAATGGACTTCGTCACTGGATTTCCCAAATCGCAGAAAGGTAATGATGCTATTCTTGTCGTCATTGACCGGCTTTCTAAAGTTGCACATTTTTTGGCGGTCAAAGAAACAATCACTACTAGTCAGCTTGCGACTCTCTACATGTCCAGAATTGTTTCACTTCACGGTATCCCACTGGTTATCAGTTTCGAACCGTGGCAGCTTATTCACTTAAAGATTCTGGGCAAGTTTCCAAGAAGCTATGGGAACTCATCTGTCATTCAGTACTGCGTTTCATCCTCAGTCGCAAGGGCAGGTTGAACGTGTCAACCAAGTTCTCGAAGACATGCTTCGAGCTTGTGTAATTTCGGTCGGCAAGAAATGGGAGGAATCTCTTCCATATGCTGAGTTCTCTTGTAATAATAGCTATCAAGCTAGTCTGAAGATCTCCCCCTTCGAAGTGCTATATGGACGAAAGTGTCGGACCCCTCTGAACTGGTCAGAAACTAGGGAATGTCCACTCTTCGGTCCGGATATTATCCAATAGGCCGAAGAACAAGTTCGCATTATTCACGAGAATCTCAAGACTGCTCAGTCACGTCAGAAAAGTCAGTATGACCGTCATCACCAAGACATGGGCTATCAACCTGGCGAAAGGGCTTATCTTCGAGTTACACCAATGAAGGGTGCTCACCGCTTCGGGATCAAGGGCAAGCTAGCTCCTTGCTATATCGGTCCCTTCACTATTCTCAAAAGGCATGGAAAAGTGGCATATCAACTGGAGCTTCCGCCGAACCTTTCTCAGGTTCACGATGTGTTCCACGTGTAACAGCTCCACCGTTGCTTCAAGGATCCAATCCGAGCAGTGGATCATGAAGTGCTCGAATTGCAACAGGACCTCTCCTATAAAGAGCACCTGGTCCGCATTTTGGACCAAGCTGAACGCCGCACACGTCAGTAGGCAATCAAGTTCCTCAAAGTCCAGTGGTTGCATCACTCTGAAGATGAAGCCACTTGGGAACGCGAGGACCGCCTGCGTGATGAATACCCCGCACTGTTTCCTTCTACCTCCTAAATCTCGGGACGAGATTTCTTGTAGTGGAGGAGTTTTGTAACGCCCGGGTAATCAAGCTATAGTAATTCCATGCAAATGGTGCCATGTCACCATAGTTACTGTTGCTAATCTACCGTTAGTTCAAAACCGGTTCAAATTCAAATTTAAAATAAAGTTAAAAAATAAAGTTTTCCAAAAATTAAAACAAAATGTTCAGAGCGTGCCAAAAATGGCACATGTAATTATGGTAAAGAAAACACAAATTTATAAAATATTTAAATGCCCAAAGTGAATTAAAATAGAAAAGAGAAATAAAAAAGGGAAAAGACAAATCTAACTAAAAATAAAAAGAGGCAGACCCCCCCACTCGGCCATATGTGGCCCAGCTGGCCGGCCCAACTGGGCCATAACCTAACAGGCCGGCCCACCCCATCGCCATAACCTCCCCCACTACCCACTGACACTCCCCCCACTCTCCAAAAATATATCCCCCCTCTCCCCGACTGGATCGGGATTGAGGGAGGAGCCTGCCGTCGCCGCCTCCTGGATCGTCCG
>NC_041380.1:40353740-40375646 GCF_002162155.2 Triticum dicoccoides
CCCACAGCATCATCCCAGCATCCCGTCGCCGGCGCCGCCTGTCCCCGCCGTCGCCTCCCCGTCTCCTCCCCATGCCAGACCTCCTCGTCCTCCTCCCCGAGTCGCTCCCCGCGCACCATTGCCCAGTACCTACGAACTCGATGTGAGCACGCGCCCTTCCTCCTCTATCTCTCTCGCGCGACCTCGCCTCGCCGCGCTCACCGCACCCGCGCACCACTCGTGCCGCTCCACCGCACGGTGGCCGCGCCCGGCTATGCCCGCCGCGGCTCCCGCCTCGCTCCGGTCGCGCTGCCCCGCCTCCGTCGTTGCCTCGCCCCGCTGCTTCTGTGCGCCCCCCATGCACCGCCCGCTTGGCCTGCCCCTGCCCCGTGGCTCACCGCTATGCTCGCTCCCCACGTCGCTGCAGCCGCCCGCGCCTCACTCACCTCGCTCCGCTGCACACGCTCATCGCCCGTGCCCCGTGCCTCTCTCGCCGCGCAACCGCGGTGGCCTCGTCCGCCGTTCGCCTTGGCTGCGCACCTGTGCGGTGGTCGCAACCGGCAGCGCCCACCGCTTTCCCCGCCGCACCCTCTCTCGCTCCTGGCAATACACCCCCCTTTTGCGAGCACCCCCGCGGCTGCACTCCCTGCTCAACCGGCGAGCCGCTGTCCCTGCTCGTCGCCGCTACAGCCGTCGCGCCCACGCCTCCCTGTCGCCGGCCGCCGCAACCGCCCCTAGGCGTGCGGCTGAACGAATGGGTGCTGGGCTCCCGTTGCACCCGAACCCGCTAACGCGGGCGCCCGCTAAGGCCTATGTCAAACGGGGCCCAGCCCAGAACGTTTTTATAAAAAAGAAAAAGAAAAGAAAATAAAAATCAATTAATTAAATTATTAAAAAATATTGAATAATTAATTAATTAATTAGTGAATTAATTAATCATGTTTAATTAATCTAATGAATGAGTTAATTTAATTAAATAGTAATTAATTAGCTAAACCCTAATTAAACTAAGCAGTGTATGACATGCGGGACCCACCTGTTAGGTTGACCAGGTCAATGCTGACATCAGCAAACACTATTCTGGATAATGTTGAATTAAATAAATTCTAAAAATGATTTAAATCTTTTAAAACTAATATAAAATAAACCGTAGCTCGGATGGAAAAACTTTGTACATGAAAGTTGCTTAGAACGACGAGATGAATCCGGATACGCAGCCCGTTCGTCCACCATTCATCCCTAGCATAGCGAACACGCAACTTTCCCCATCCGATTCATCTGTCCGAAAACGCGAAACACCGGGGATATTTTCCTGGATGTTTTCCCCCCTTCACCGGTACCACCTCTTACCTCGTTAGGGCACCCCTAGCATTGCAACTTGTCATGTCATGCATCGCTATGCATCTGTTTGCTTAATATTTGTTGTTTCTTCCCCCTCTTCTCTCGCTAGACACCGAGACCGACGCCGCTGCTACCCAGTACGACTACGGTGTTGACGACCCCCCTCTCTTGCCAGAGCAACCAGGCAAGCCCCCCCCCCCCTTGATCACCAGATATCGCCTACTCTCCTTTATACTGCTTGCATTAGAGTAGTGTAGCATGTTACTACTTTCCGTTAATCCTATTCTGATGCATAGCCTGTCATTGTTGCTACATCTGTTGATACCTTACATGTAATCCTAAATGCTTAGTATAGGATGCTAGTTTATCATTAGTGGCCCTACATTCTTGTCTGTCTGCCATGCTATACTATCGGGCCGTGATCATGTCAGGTGTTGATCACGGGTATATGCTATATCTATTACACATGATATATGTTGTGACTAAAGTCGGGTCGGCTCGTTGAGTACCCGCGGTTGATTCACGAATTGGGGGCTAGAAGGACATACTTTCCCGACGGCCCTCTGTGTGGATCTTTGTGGAGGAGCGACAGGGCAGGTTGAGACCACCCAGATGAGAGGTGGGCCTGGCCCTAGTCGGCGTTCGTGGTGACTTCAAGATAACACGCTTAACGAGATCTTGGTATTTGATCTGAGTCTGGCTACTGGCCTATACGCACTAACCAACTACGCGGGAACAGTTATGGGCACTCGACGTCATGGTATCAGCCAAAGCCTTCGTGACGTCAGTGACTGAGCGGCGCGCGCCGGGTTGGACCGCGTAACGCAACTTCCTTTGTAATGGAGGTTGCTAGGTCTGCTCACCAGTCGTGTTCGCAACGTGCAGGTGTGCAATGGGCGATGGGCCCAGACCCCTGCGCCATAGGATTTAGACCGGCGTGCTGACCTCTCTATTGTGCCTAGGTAGGGCTGCGACGTGTTGATCTTCCGAGGCCGGGCATGACCCAGGAAAGTGTGTCCAGACAAAGGGGATCGAGCGTGTTGGGAAATGTGGTGCACTCCTGCAGGGAAGTTAACCTATTCGAATAGCCGTGATCTTCGGTAACAGGACGACTTGGAGTTGTATCTTGACCTTATGACAACTAGAACCGGATACTTAATAAAACACACCCTTCCAAGTGCCAGATACAACCGGTGATCGCTCTCTCACAGGGGGATGAGAGGAGGATCATCGGTTAGGTTTATGCTATGCGATGTTACTTGGTGAACTTACCATCTACTCTCTTCTCCCGCTGCAAGATGAAGGTTACCAGAAGCGTAGTCTTCGATAGGACTAGCTATGCCCCTCGTATTCCGGCATTCTGTAGTTTAGTCCACATATGATACCCTTATTCCATTTGATACCAATGCATACATATGTAGTGTAGCTCCTTGCTTGCGAGTACTTTGGATGAGTACTCACGGTTGCTTTGCTCCCTCTTTTCCCCCTTTCTATACTCGATTGCTGCGACGAGACGATGGATCCCAGGAGCCAGACGCCACTGTCGATGACGACTACTACTACTCGGGAGGTGCCTACTACTACGTGCAGCCCGCTGACAATGACCAGGAGTAGTTTAGGAGGATCCCAGGCAGGAGGCATGCGCCTCTTTCGATCTATATCCCAGTTTGTGCTAGCCTTCTTATGGCAAACTTGTTTAACTTATGTCTGTACTCAGATATTGTTGCTTCCGCTGACTCGTCTATGATCGAGCTCTTGTATTCGAGCCCTCGAGGCCCCTGGCTTGTAATATGATGCTTGTATGACTTATTTTATTGGTAGAGTTGTGTTGTGATATCTTCCCGTGAGTCCCTGATCTTGATCGTACACATTTGCGTGTATGATTAGTGTACGATTGAATCGGGGGCGTCACAAGTCAGGTATGACACCTAAGTTTGATTGTGTTAAATCTTTTATGGATACCGATGTTTTCCGTAAATTTAGCACTAAATATGGACTTGACTCTGAGATAGTAGCTTCTTTCTATGAATCTTTTTCTACTCATGTTGATCTCCCTAGGGAGAAGTGGTTTAAATATCATCCTCCCATAGAAGTAAAAGTAGCTGCACCTATTAAAGTTGAAGAAAAGACTATCACTTATAATGATCCTATTGTTCCTACTTATGTTGAGAAACCACCTTTCCCTGTTAGGATAAAGGATCATGCTAAAGCTTCAACTGTGGTTCATAAAAGCAATATTAGAACTTATACACCTCCTGAGCAAATTAAAGTTGAACCTAATATTGCTATTGTTAAAGATCTCTTGTCTGATAATATTGATGGGCATGTTATTCAATTCTGTAATGAAACCGCTAGAATTGCCAAACCTTGTGCTAAAGATAAACATAGATCTGTGGTAGGCATGCCTGTTATTTCCGTTAAAATAGGAGATCATTGTTATCATGGCTTATGTGATATGGGTGCTAGTGCTAGTGCAATACATTTTGACTTATATAAAGAAATTATGCATGACATTGCACCCGTTGAGTTAGAAGATATTGATGTAACAATTAAACTTGCCAATAGAGATACTATTTCACCAATGGGAATTGTTAGAGATGTTGAAGTCTTGTGTGGGAAAACTAAATATCCTCCTGATTTTCTTGTTCTTGGCTCCCCACAAAATAACTTTTGTCCCATTATATTTGGTAGACCCTTCTTGAACACTGTTAATGCTAAGATAGATTGCAAAAAGGATGTTGTTACTATTGGTCTAGGTGATATGTCTCATGAGTTTAATTTCCCTAAATTTCCTAGACAACACCATGAAAAGGAATTGCCTAGTAAAGATGAAATTATTGGTCTTGCTTCCGTTGCCATACCTCCTAGTGATCCTTTAGAACAATATTTGCTAGACCATGAAAATGATATGTTTATGAATGAAAGAAGTGAAATAGATGAAGTATTCTTTAAACAGGAACCCATCCCAAAACACAATTTGCCTGTTGAAATCCTAGGGGATCCTCCTCCACCCAAGGGTGATCCCATGTTTGAGCTTAAACCGTTACCTGATACTCTTAAATATGCTTATCTTGATGAAAAGAAGATATATCCTGTTATTATTAGTGCTAAACCTTCAGAGCAAGAAGAAGAGAGATTATTGAAAACTCTGAAGAAGCATCATGCTGCTATTGGATATACTCTTGATGATCTTAAGGGCATTAGTCCCACTCTATGTCAACACAAAATAAATTTGGAAGAAGATGCCAAACCAGTTCGTGATCATCAACGATGGCTGAATCCTAAGATGAAGGAAGTGGTAAGAAAGGAAATACTAAAGCTTCTTGAGGCAGGTATAATTTATCCCATTGCTGATAGTCAGTGGGCAAGTCCTGTCCATTGTGTCCCTAAGAAGGGCGGTATTACTGTCGTTCCTAATGATAAAGATGAGTTGATCTCGCAAAGAATTATTACAAGTTATAGGATGGTAATTGATTTCCCAAATTAAATAAAGCTACAAAAAAAGATCATTACCCCTTACCTTTTATTGATCAAATGGTAGAAAGATTATCCAAACATACACATTTTTGCTTTCTAGATGGTTATTCTGGTTTCTCTCAAATACCTGTGTCATCCAATGATCAATCAAAGACAACTTTTACTTGCCCTTTTGGTACTTTTGCTTATAGACGTATGCCTTTTGGTTTATGTAATGCACCTACTACCTCTCAAAGATGCATGATGGCTATATTCTCTGACTTTTGTGAAAAGATTTGTGAGGTTTTCATGGATGATTTTTCCGTCTATGGATCCTCTTTTGATGATTGCTTAAGCAACCTTGACCGAGTTTTGCAGAGATGTGAAGAAACTAATCTTATCTTGAATTGGGAAAAGTGCCACTATTCACACGGATCATGCTGTTATTAAATACCTTATGGAAAAGAAAGATGCTAAACCTAGACTTATTAGATGGCTTCTCTTGCTACAAGAATTTGATTTGCATATTATTGATAGAAAGGGAGCTAAGAACCCCGTTGCAGATAACTTGTCTAGGTTAGAAAATGTTCTTGATGAGCCACTACCTATTGATGATAGCTTTCTTGATGAACAACTAAATGTCATAAATGCTTCTCACACTGCTCCATGGTATGTTGATTATGCTAATTACATTGTCGCTAAATTTATACCACCTAGTTTCACATACCAGCAAAAGAAAAAGTTCTTCTATGATTTGAGACATTACTTTTGGGATGACCCACATCTTTATAAAGAAGGAGTAGATGGTGTTATTAGACGTTGTGTACCTGAGCGTGAACAGGAATAGATCCTACGCAAGTGTCACTCCGAGGCTTATGGAGGACACCACGCTGGAGATAGAACTGCACATAAGGTATTGCAATCCGGTTTTGATTGTCCTACTCTCTTCAAGGATGCCCGTAAGTTTGTCTTGTCTTGTGATGAATGTCAAAGAATTGGTAATATCAGTAGACGTAAAGAAATGCCTACGAATTATTCACTTGTTATTGAACCATTTGATGTTTGGGGCTTTGATTATATGGGACCTTTTCCTGCCTCTAATGGATATACACATATTTTAGTTGCTGCTGATTACGTTACTAAGTGGGTAGAAGCTATTCCAACTAGTAGTGCTGATCATAACACCTCTATTAAGATGCTTAAGGAAGTTATTTTTCCAAGGTTTGGAGTCCCTAGATATTTAATGACTGATGGCGGTTCACATTTTATTCATCGTGCTTTCCGTAAAATGCTTGCTAAGTATGATGTTAATCATAGAATTGCATCTCCTTATCACCCAGAGTCTAGTGGTCAAGTATAATTGAGCAACAAAGAACTCAAATTAATTTTGCAAAAGACTGTTAATAGATCTAGAAAGAATTGGTCCAAGAAACTTGATGATGCATTATGGGCCTATGGAACTGCATATAAAAATCCTATGGGTATGTCTCCGTATAAAATGGTTTATGGAAAAGCATGTCACTTACCTCTAGAACTAGAACATAAGGCATATTGGACTATTAAAGAGCTCAGTTATGATTTCAAACTTGCCGGTGAGAAGAGGTTATTTGACATTAGCTCACTTGATGAATGGAGAACCCAAGCCTACGAAAATGCGAAGTTGTTTAAAGAAAAAGTCAAAAGATGGCATGACTAAAGAATACAAAAGCGTGAGTTTAATGTAGGTGATTATGTACTATTATAGAACTCTCGTTTAAGATTTTTTGCAGGAAAACTTCCCTCTAAATGGGAAGGTCCTTGCGTTATCGAGGAGGTCTATCGTTCCGGTGCCATAAAAATCAACAACTTCGAAGGCACAAATCCGAAGGTGGTGAACGGTCAAAGAATTAAACATTATATCTCAGGTAATCCTATAAATGTTGAAACCAATGTTATTGAAACCGTAACCCTAGAGGAATACATAAGGGACACTTTCCGGAATGTTTCAGACTCTGAAAAGGAATAGGTATGTGGTACGGTAAGTAAACCAACTCCAAAATAGTTCTAATGGCAATTTTCTTCTATTTTGGAATATTTAGAAAAATACAAAAATAAGAAGCAGTCCGGTCAGGACACGAGGGCTCCACGAGGGTGGAGGGCGCGCCCTACCCCCCTAGGCGCGCCCCCTACCTCGTGGACACCTCGTGTGCTCTCCGGACTCCGTTTTCTTACACGTTACGTATTTTGGTTGGTAAAAATTCATTATATAATCTCCCGAAGGTTTTGACCACCGTATCACGCAAAAATCTCTTGTTCTTGTTTCGAGTTGTTTTCTGCCAGGGTTGTCAACACCAAGCATCATGTCGTCTCCCTCCTCCTCCAACAATGAGGGCAACGATTCTTGGCTAATGAAGATAGAGCTGAAGAGAGAAGAACCCTTGGAGATCAACAAGGATGAAAGGATCAAGAAGGCCACAGTGGACCAAGCTCCAGCAACAAAAGACATCCTTCAACTTGATCACAATCTTCTTACCCCAGATTGAAGCTTTCAAGATGATTGAGTTAGCTCGTATACAAAATAAGTATCTCACACGTGAAAATATTTTGTTGAAGGAGCATATCATCGCACTCAAAGGCATTATCCGCAAGTTAGAAGACCTCCTACGCTCGATGTGCGACTATCCATCATCAACAACTCCACCTTCTTCACCAACAAAGGAGACATAATCAGATGGGTATGGGCACTCCCCTTGGCAACTGCCAAGCTTGGGGGAGTGCCCCGGTATCATATCACCATCACTTTTATCTTTACCGTTTTTCTTAGTTCGATCCTTTTGGTAATATCTTGATCTAGTAGAATAAAAGTTTTTAGTATGATCTAGTTGTGAGTTTTGCCTTATGATCCTTCTATTTAATCGAGTCCGTGAGCTATATAATAAAGATTAGTGTTGAGTCAAGGGCTTGATTATTTTGCCATGATCTTGAGTGAATGAAAGAAAAGAGAAATAAAAAAGGGGGAAACAAAGAGATCATATGGGTCTTATGGAGAGTAATGAACTCACATATAAAGAGTATGATGAATAAAAGTTGTTGAGAGTTGACAAACATAGTTTTGGTCATCGTTGCAATTAATAGGAAGTAATAAAGAAAGAGAGGTCTTCACATATAAATATACTATCTTGGACATCTTTTATGATTGTGAGCACTCATGACATGCTAAAGAGTTGACGCTGGACAAGGAAGACAACGTAATGGGTTATGGTTTCTTACATCTGAGATAAATTATATTGTCATGGATCATCCAACATGATTGAGCTTGCCTTTCCCCCTCATGCTAGCCAATTCTTTGCACCAAGTAGAGATACTACTTGTGCTTCCAAACACCCTTAAACTAGTTTTTTCCATGAGAGTCCACATATCTACCTATGGATTGAGTAAGATCCTTCAAGTAAGTTTTCATTGGTGCAAGCAATAAAAAAATTGCTCTCTAAATATGTATGACTTATTAGTGTGGGAGAAAATAAGCTTTATACGATCGTGTGATATGGAAGAAATAAAAGCGACGGACTGCATAATAAAGGTCGATACCAGAAATGGCAATATAAAGTGACGTTCTTTCGCATTAAGATTTTGTGCATCCAACCATAAAAGCGCATGACAACCTCTGCTTCCCTCTGCGAAGGGCCTATCTTTTACTTTTATCCCCTACCTTACATAAGAGTCATGGTGATCTTCACCCTTCCTTTTTATATTTTATCTTTTGGCAAGCACAACATGTTGGAAAGATCCTGGTATATGTGGCTAATTGGATGTGAGTTTTCATGAACTATTATTGTTGACATTACCCTTGAGGTAAAACGTTGGGAGGCAAAACTATAAGCCCCTATCTTTCTCTGTGTCCGATTAAAACTCCATACCCATAAGTATTGCGTGAGTGTTAGCAATTGTGAAAGACTATATGATAGTTGAGTATGTGGACTTGCTGAAAAACTCTTATATTGACTCTTTCCTATGTTATGATAAATTGCAATTGCTCCAATGACTGAGATTATAGTTTGTTAGTTTTCAATGAAGTTTATGATTCATACTTGAAATTGTGATTGAATTGTTACTTTAGCATAAGAGATCATATGACAAGAATTATATAAGTTTTTGTTCTAAGAATGATCATGATGCCCTCATGTCCATATTTTATTTTTATCGACACCTCTATCTCTAAACATGTGGACATATTTTTCAATTTCGGCTTTCGCTTGAGGACAGGCGATGCCTAAACTTGGGGGAGTTGATACGTCCATTTTGCATCATGCTTGTATATCGATATTTATTGCATTATGGGCTGTTATTACACATTATGTCACAATACTTATGCCTATTCTCTCTTATTTTACAAGGTTTACATAAAGAGGGAGAATGCCGGCAGCTGGGATTTCGGGCTGGAAAAGGAGCAAATATTAGAGACCTATTCTACACAGCTCCAAAAGTCATGAAACTTCACGGAAGTCATTTTCAGAATATATAATAAATACTGAGCGCAAGAAGTTCACCAGGGGGGCCATACCATGCCCACGAGGGTGGGGGGCGCCCCCTACCTCGTGGGCCCCCTGGTGGCCCTCCGATGGCCATCTGTTGCTATATGGAGTCTTTCGATGAGGAAAAAGTCACAATCCATCTTTTCGGACGAGACTCCGCTGCCACGAGGCGGAACCTTGGCAGAACCAATCTAGGGCTCCGGCGGAGCTGTCTGCCGGGGAAACTTCCCTCTAGGAGGGGGAAATCATTGCCATCGTCATCACCAATGCTCCTCTCATCAGGAGAGGACAATCTCCATCAACATCTTCACCAGCACCTTCTCCTCTCAAAACCCTAGTTCATCTCTTGTATCCAATTCTTGTCTCCAAGTCCGGGATTGGTACCTGTGGGTTGCTAGTAGTGTTAATTACTCCTTGTAGTTGATGCTAGTTGGTTTATTTGGTGGAAGATCATATTTTCAGATCCTATATGCATATTAATACCCCTCTGATTATGAACATGAATATGCTTTGTGAGTAGTTACGTTTGTTCCTGAGGACACGGGAGAAGTCTAGCTATTAGTAGTCATGTGAATTTGGTATTCGTTCAATATTTTGATGAGATGTATGTTGTCTCTCCTCTAGTGGTGTTATGTGAACGTCGACTACATGGCACTTCACCATTATTTGGGCCTAGAGGAAGGCATTGGGAAGTAATAAGTAGATGATGGGTTGCTAGAGTGACAGAAGCTTAAACCCTAGTTTATGCGTTGCTTCGTAAGGGGCTGATTTGGATCCATATGTTTCATGCTATGGTTAGGTTTACCTTAATACTTTTGTTGTAGTTGCGGATGCTTGCAATAGAAGTTAATCATAAGTGGGATGCTTGTCCAAGTAAGGGCAGTACCCAAGCCCCGGTCCACCCACATATCAGATTATCAAAGTACCGAATGCGAATCATATGAACGTGATGAAACCTAGCTTGACGACAATTCCCATCTGTCCTTGGGAGCGCTTTTCTCTATATAAGAGTTTGTCCAGGCTTGTCCTTTGCTACAAAAAGGATTGGGCCACCTTGCTGCACTTTATTTACTTTTGTTACTTGTTACTCGTTACAAATTATCCTATCACAAAACTATCTGTTACCTAGTATTTCAGTGCTTGCAGAGAATACCTTGTTGAAAACCGCTTATCATTTCCTTCTGCACCTCGTTGGGTTTGACACTCTTATCGAAAGGACTACGATAGATCCCCTATACTTGTGGGTCATCACCTTACATGAGTGGAGACGGGAGGGATGCGAGGTGATTACGTGATGTCTTCTTCAACCTCCAGCAAGCTTCTCTCTAATCTCCTCTCTTTCTTGTCCCTCTGATCTACACAATGGTGCTTCGATTTGAGGTAAGATCTACATGAAAAAGATGCACCTCGATGCTATGGTTCCATTCAGGTGATCGGTTCATAGTTTCGTTGCCAGGAAGTTCTTTATTTCGTGTTCCCGTTTGGAGCTCCAAAACTCCATGGGGAAGTTGTGCTGAAAATAGCGCCTGTCTGAATTAGTTTTATTCAAAATTACGCAAGCTAGAGAGCAAAACAAAGCAAACGTGCCCAAAAAATAGATACATTTAAGACGTATCAACATTTTATCAATAGAAGCTAGAACTCTTATATATGGCATAGAACTTGGCCGGTCTATTGGATGCAATCAACTGATCGTTAACTCAAATAGTATGGAAGCCATAGAAGCTATGAATGAAGGTAGCATATTTGTAGGAACCGGAGCAATCAATTTTTCTTACTATTATCATATTTGAATTCCTCATATTATCTAGAACATTGTTACAAAGATGCAAACTTTGTAGCTCGTGAGCTTGCTAGCTTAGCAAAATCATCAGCGCCAAGTGCTTGGATGGATGATGCACCACCAGCTATTACCCTATTGCTTCTAAAGGATGCAACATTGTGTTGGAAATATGAGCAATTTACCAAATAATTTAACTAATGGAAATACTAGATAAAGCATGAATAATGTAGCAGAGATAAAGCAAGTCATGCAATCTGACAGAAAGAAGGTAAATAGCATCTGCATATATGAACTTGAACTGAACACATCTAGAACATACACTAGATCAAGTTGCATATATGAAGGAGGACCTAACATATCTAGGGCAGACACTAGAACAAGGAACTATGGCAGGACCTCTAACAGAAAGAGAAAGAACACATACGGGACAGCAGCGGCAGCAGTAGCACTGGACTTGGGGTCGGTATCCTCGCCAGCCATGCCGTTGAGGAGGTTGTCGACGTCGGGGAAGAAGTAGTCACCGGAGTCCGAGGCGTCCGTGACGAAGAAGTCAGTAGTCATGCGGAGTGCTTCCCAAAAACCTTATCACTCTTCTCCCATACATGACTCAAAGAGGTGCGGTTTTGGAGGCCTACTGTCCTGACCTGCGGCACGCCGCAAGCCAGGATGGGGAAGAACGTAGCAGCAGCGCAGTGTGCAGGAACTTGGTGGCGAAAGGGAGATGATCTTCTGGTGCGTCTCTCTGGGAGGAGCGACCTCCCTTTTATAGGTGTAGGAGAAGAAGGCGAGAGGGCAGCGACGGGAGGTGAAACGAAGAGAGGGAGGCGAAGTGATCGGCCAGCAGCCGAAGGGATGCGCTGTTCGCATTCAGTCTCCACTATAGCAAAAATCTTTTCAACTTTCGTGTGACCTTTCGTATACAAGTCGTGCGTGGTAAAAATTTAGACATCGGCTCATTCCCTCAACCCGCGGCGCGTCGTGATGAGGCGTGGCGTGGCGAGGCAGGCGGCGGCGGAGGAGCGCATGTGAATGTCCTCTTGTTCTCATTCTCATACAGGTGGGGAAACATCCTCCCTTATAAGGAGGTCCAACTCCCGCCAAACTAGCAATGTGGGGCTAAACTTTAGTTCCACCACTTGCCTTGCACGAATGGGCTGCGTGGGCCTCTAGGATTTTATTAGGAATTTCTGAAAATGCTATTGGACTGGCCCAAAATAGACAAAATTCCAGCAATCCACCACCAAATCCCAGAGGCACACAAAATTTGCTTTTGGTTCCAAAACACTGTTTTATATACCGGTACTGCAGTGGAGACTATTAAGTTGAACTTCCACCTAGAACTCTATGCTACACTAGTAAGCAACTTGAACAGTGGACTGGGCCTTCAACTGCAAGTTTTCTGCGAATCTAGCTTCACACAAAGCCTTGACTGATACTTGGCTACCATCGGTATTCCCCGCGGGTGGAGCTTATGCCTCATACTCCGAGACCTTTCATGAGTTTACTAGAGAGAACCCTACTCTCATAGAATGCGACATTTAACAATCAGACTCATATAGGTGCGTTCTTCAATAGATGTTCTGCAGGACAACATCTTTGCTTCAATGATACACTTAAAACACATTAAGATATACATCAACCTGCCATGCAGATTTAGGACAGTATTGCATCTTCATGGAGTGGTATTGTTAATAGTAAGGATACTCTCCTCTAAGTTGACCAACAGCTTGTCTTCCACATATAATTCACGGGATCTCTGATCATATAGACTAGGTTACCACTGTGAACAACTCATATTGTGGGTCTCATACCCATCTCCCTCGATGCATTATCTATCACATTACATGATAGACCCTTAGTAAAAGGATCTGCCGGATTTTTAGACGTTTGGATATAATCCAATGCAATAACTCCAGAGTTTCTCATTTTTTTGACAGACTTTAACCTTCTCTGAACGTGTCTTGACGACTTCATGTTATCCTTTGAGCTACTCACTTTCGTTATCACAGTCTAATTGTCGCAGTTCATAAGGATACCCGGTACAGGTTTCTCAACAACCGGCAAGCCATTCAAGAGCCGACAAAGCCAATCTGCTTTGACCGTAGCTGTATCTAGTGTTGTGAGTTCTGCTTCCATAGTTGACCTTGTTAAGATGGTCTTCTTGCAAGACTTCCAAGAAACAGCAGCACCTCCATGAGTGAATACATATCTGCTCATGGCCTTTATCTCATCAGCATCTGAGATCCAGTTTGGGTCACTATACCCTTCAAGCACCTTTGGGTGCCCAGTGTAGTCAATTTCATAATTCGCAGTGCCTTTCAAATAACGCAAAACTCTCTCTAGAGCTTCCCAATGCACATCTCCTGGTTTTGAGACAAACTGACTCAGTTTTTAACAGCAAAAGAGATGTCAGGTCTTGTAGCACTGACTAAGTACATAAGCGAGCCAATAATCTAAGAATATTTCAGTTGATCTCTAGCAATTTTTCGATTCTTTTGAAGCAACACACTAGCATCATATGGTGTTGGAGAGGGCTTGCAGTCACTATAACCAAAGTGACTCAAGATCTTTTCCACATATTGAGATTGAAGCAATGTAATCCCACCATCATCGTCTCTCAACAACTTGATGTTCAGAATGACATCAGCCACACCTAAATCCTTCATCTCAAAACAACAACATAGGAAATCCTTGACCTCCTTAATAACATTCAGATTTGTTCCGAAAATCAGTATGTCATCAACGTACAAGCAAAGGATAACTCCCTCGTCCCCACCATGGCAATTGTACACACATTTATCAGCTTCGTTTACAACAAAGCGTGCAATTGTTAAAGTTCTTTCAAACTTCTCATGCCATTGCTTGGGTGCTTGCTTATGTCCATACAAAGACTTCAGCAACTTGCACACTTTTCCTTCCTGATCATCTACTACAAACCCATCTAGTTGTTCCATGTAAATTTCCTCATCCAACTCTCCATTTAGGAAAGAAGTCTTAACATCCATTTGATGAACGTGAAGACCATGTGAGGCCGCTAGAGAAAGTAGTACTCGAATAGTGGTCAGTCGAGCCACAGGTGAGTAATTATGTATCAAAGAAGTCTTCACCTTCCTTTTGGGTATAACCCTTGGCCACGAGACGTGCCTTGTATTTCTCAATAGTACCATCAGGCCTAAGTTTCTTCTTGAATACCCATTTGCACCCTATAGGTTTGCACCCATAAGGACGATCAGTGATCTCCCAAGTTTCATTTGCCAAGATGGAATCCATCTCACTACGGACCGCTTCCTTCCAGTAGTCAGCATCTTCAGATGCATAGGCCTCTGAAATAGAACTAGGAGTGTCATCTATGAGATACACAAGAAAATCATCACCAAAGGACTTTGCAGTCCTCTGTCTCTTGCTCCTAGTAGGAACTTCATTGTTCTTCTCCACGGGACTTTCAAAGTGTTCCATCGAAATGATAGGTTCAGTAATTGTAACTGATTCCTGATTCGATGAACTAGGCATCTCCTGATTAGATGAGGTAGCCATATCCTTCATGGGAAAGATATCTTCAAAGAAAGTCGCATCATTCGACTCCATGATCGTACCGACATGCATGTCAGGTACCTCAGATTTTACAACCAAGAATCTATAACCAATCCTATGCAAAGCATATCCTAGGAAAACACAATCCACAGTGTTTGGTCCAAGCTTTCGCTTCTTTGGAATTGGAACATTGACTTTTGCCAAACAACCCCATATTCGTAGATAAGAGAGGTTTACTCTTTTATTCTCCCATTCCTCTAATGTATTTATCTCTTTGTTCTTTGTGGGAACTCGGTTTAGGACATGACATGCCATCAATATCGCCTCCCCCCACCATGCCTTGGAGAGACCCGATGTGTCTAACATGGCGTTAACCAAAACAGTTAGAGTACGGTTCTTTCTTTCGGCCACCCCATTTGACTGAGGTGAATAGGGAGGCATCCTCTCATGGATTATACCATGTTCCTCACAAAAGGAATCAAATTCATTTGAGAAATACTCTCCACCATGATCGGACCTAAGCCTCTTGATCTTTTGATCAAGTTGGTTTTCCGCTTCAGCTTTATAGATATTGAAATAGTTCAAAGCCTCATCCTTAGATTTTAGAAGATACACATGACAATATCTAGTGGATTCATCAATTAACATCATAAAATACTTCTTTCCACCTTTTGTCAAAACACCATTCATTTCACATAGATCTCAATTTATGAGCTCTGGTGGTGCAAGATTTCTCGTTTCCGTAGTCACATGAGACTTACGAGGTTGCTTAGCTTGCACACACACTTGACACTTAGATCCCTTGGCAGTGGTGAAACTAGGGATTAAGTTCAACTTTGCTAGTCGCGACATGCAACCAAGGTTAACATGACAAAGACATGAATGCCACACATTTGATTCATTATTGTTGCAAACATGATTAACAACTTTAGTGCAAACGTCTGATAAGGATAAACGAAACATGCCTCCTGACTCATAGCGTTTACCAACAAAGGTTCCATACTTGGATATTACAAATTTATTCAACTCGTTGACAAGCTTGTAGCCATCTCTACACAGAAGAGATCCACTAACAAGATTTTTATTGACGGAGGGGACATAATGCACGTTCTTCAGCCGCACGATCTTCCCCGAAGTAAACTTCAGATCGACCGTGCCAACACCACGAACAGAAGCACTTGAACCATTGCCCATCAGCACGGTAGAAGTCCCTGCGGTCTGATAAGACGAAAACATAGAAATATCAACGCATACATCAACATTAGCACCTGTGTCAATCAACCAATCAGGAGAATGACATACCGAAAGAATAGTGGGAAATATACCATACCCGACATCCTTCATTTGAGTGTCTCCAATGACAACATTAGCGGTCTTGCCGCCTTTCCCAAGATGACGCTTCTCATAGCGATTAGGGAAACTAGGAGCCCAATGATCAGGATCTCCACACACATGACAAACACCTTTCTTCTTATCATTCTTCTTCTTGAAGTTTTTGTGCCGCACTACCTTGTTCTCCCCATCAAACTTTGCTTTACCATCAAACTTGCCCTTGTTCTTGAACTTGTGGGGCTGGAAGTTCTTCTGTACCAGATTGGCACTAGATCCTCCCTCAATACCTCGAGCACATGTGTCCTTTGCTCTCGCCTTTTCTTCCACATCAAGAGTACCAATGAGATCCGGAACGGGAAACTCCTGTATCTTATGCTTCAGTTAGGTAGCAAAGTTTCTCCACGAAGGAGGAAGCTTAGTGATGATTGTCGTGGTTCTAAGTTTGACAGTAATGTAGGGGGGTAAGTACGGAGAGGTGAGATCTTAGCTATGGAGAAGTTGTAAGGATGCAAGGTTTATGAGTTCAGGCCCTTCTCGGAAGAATTAAAAAACCCTACGTCTCGGAGCCTAGAGGCGGTCGACTGGATTATGTGAGTATGAGTTATAGAGGTGCGAACCCTTGTCTCGGAGGAGGGGGTGGCTTATATAGAGTGCGCCAGGACCCCGGCCAGCCCACGTTACGAAGGGTTCAATGTACATTAAGGCAGGGCGTTACTGGTAACGCTAGTAATAAAGTGCTATGATGACCATAAAAGCTATTTAATGACCGACCGTTAGCGTGCGGGGTGACTTTAGGTCTCCTGGCCGTCGAGTGTTTGGATCTTGGTCGAGTGACTTCGAGTCTATCGAGTGGAACACCTTCAAGTCGATTGAATGGTGATTTCTTCTAGAGATGTCCTTGGGTAGGGCAGTTAGGACAGGTCCATGACCCTACCCTAGGTACATAGCTTCATCATTAGCCCCTGAATGGATCGAGGTTTGAGTGGGGAAGGAGTTGAGGACCTCTCCGACTCGTTTTTCATGCCGTGAGCATATCTTGCCCTAGATCAATGGACCCGAGTGATGGCAGCAACTTCCTTTTCAGTCGCCTTGCTCCATTCTTAATTCTTCGTCGAGTGAGTTTCTTTACTTGTAAGGCTCCGAGTGGCTGTGCGGAGGAGATCTTTGGTCTGACAAGTTATTTGCTGCCCGCGGATTTAGTGGGATCCGAATTTTGGGAAGCGCGCGGGACGGGGGAGGCCGCAGTAATCGGACGGGATAGAGTGGAGCCGCCTCAATCCCCGCGCCACCTTTTTTGCCACGTATCGCTCGTGCGGTCATTACGGGATTTGATAGAGCCATCTGGGCCTACCTGTCAGCCACTCGGAAGCGGCCTCATATAAGGCGTTGGACCGGAGTCTCCCGAACAGTGTGCCCCATTATCTCTTCTCCTCCTCACGCCTCTCCTCTGTGCTCGCTCTCACTCCAGTGCCACCGCGCCACACGCATCTCATCAGCAACAATGGTGAAGGAGAAGACAGCGGCTCTGGAGCGGGCAAAGAAGGCGACAGCGAGGTCAAAGGGGAAGGCGACGAGCCGGGGCAGATCTTCCTCGTGGACTGGCCTGCCGAGGGGTTGGATCCAGGGTGACTGGATCCACTCGAGGATCTCCCAAGAAGACCTCGATGACCTGGCCGAGGGAGGGCTGATCCCCTACGACTCGGCGTGGCTTCCGGGGAAGGAATCCAAGCCGCAACCCAGGGAGGGTGAGCGCGTTCTTCTTGCCACCCACGTCGACCGTGGGTTTTCCTTGCCTGCTCATCCTTTCTTCCGAGGGTTTCTGAACTTCTTTGGGGCTCAACTCCACCATTTTACCCCCAACTCAATCGTTTATCTTGCTGCGTTCATTTCCTTGTGTGAGAACTTCTTGGGTTGTCGACCTCACTGGGGTATTTTCAAGCATATTTTCGCTTGTCGCTCCTAGACAGTGAAAAAGGCTAATCCGAGTGACGAGAGGACCCAAGTGATCCAGATGTGTGGGGGTCTTGGCATCCAGACGAGGGGAAAAAGCTCCTTTCCGGCCATGATTCTTCCCGATTCAGTTCGCGGATGGCTGTCGACCTGGTTCTACTGCAAAGACCAGTCGACGCCAAGGAAATCGACTGGCCTCCATCCCTTTACCATGGACCGAGTGGAAAAACCCTCCCCTTTGAAGGTGCTCCCGGAGGAGAAGGCGCACGTGAAGGTGTTGGTCAACCGAGTGGTCCAGCTCATTCGTGACGGGGTCACTGGTATGGATCTCTTGGAGGTCTTCCTTCAGCGGCGCATCCAGCCCCTCCAAGCCTGAGACCACCCGATGTGGATGTATTCGGGTCTAGAAGACTCCACTCGGATCCACCCGGAGGAGGTCGATGACGACACGCTGGAGAAGTGGCTGTCGAGCATTACCGGGAACAAGGACAATCCCAGAGGAGCCAGGAGAGTTCCCCCATTCGACCAGTCGTGTCCACCAGAGCAGGTCTGATTCTGAGTTTTTGCTTGTAATCTGAATTCACTCGCGCAACTGTCTGTATTGCGTCGACTGACCTTGTTCTCCCTGCTTTCTTTCAGGCCATTATTGAAATGTATTCGATGCCCAACGGGGAGCAAGAGCAAGCTTTGGAAGGCGAGGCAAGTGGTGGTGAAAGTGGCGAGTGGACTTCCGATGGTGCAGGGGATGGTGGAAGTGACGACTCAAGTGATGGGGAAGAAGTCGAGTCGCCTCCTCACATAGAGAGACGATCCAAGCTTGACCAAGAACGGCCGAGTGCCCGCGACAAGGCAACTGCTCAGGCTGGTCAGTCTTTGAAGCGTCCTCGGGTCTCTTCACCAACCCCGACTGAGAAGGCGCCAAAGCACCCCAAAGTTGCAGAGCCGAAGACTCGGAAGGCGCTGCCAAAGATCAAGATCGATATCCCTGTCGCCTCCGCGTGAGTGTCTCTCCTTGTATTCACTCGACGCTCCGCGCTGTTTGTTTTTCTTGTTTTAACTAGACGAACTTTGGAATTGTTAGCGCTGCCACTTCCGGGACCTCAGCTTACAGGGATGATGATGAGGTGATGGAGGATGCGGTCACTTCTAATCCGGTATGATTTCTGCCATACTATCTTTCTTTGGTTGATTCAACTGCATCGTGCATCATTGGGTGACGTGATTTTGGCAATTTGAACTTTGTACAGCTCCCAACTTTGTACAGCCCGAGAGGTCTTTGACGAGGAAGAGTAGGCGAGCTCCTGTAAGTGAGGCACTACAGTCGACGCCGAGGGCGGAACCAGTCGTTCAGGACACTGGTGACGTCAATCGGGGTTCTGTTACCTTCGCGGAGCCCCTGTCGAGTGCCTTGCCTTCTTCTTCGACTGCTCAGGCCCTTGTCGACCCGCCTTCACTTTTTGCAACCCATCATGTCCCAGAGGACGAGGTGAATGCTGCTAGGGAAGCCATACGCCAGGCGGGCATTATGATGGAGAAGATGAAGACGGTGCGGGACGCCAGCCAAGCCGCCTATGATGCCAGCTCGGCTCTCCAGAGCAATGTTCAGGTTAGTTGGTCGCCGCTTGTTCTGTTAGGATATGCTATATGAAGATTCTTTCTGAAAATCTTTTCATCTGTACACCCACTGGGTGTGTCGATTGAATTTTTTGGACTAGTGGGGGCACACTGAGTGCACCTACTGGGTGTAGTCCCTGAGGCTACAGCAGACTGCTGGCAGTCGACCGTAGTCTTTGTATTTTGTCGAGTAAAACCGAACTGGTAGCTTGGATCAGAACCGGTGGGGGCACGCAAAGTGCACCCACTGGGTGTAGTCCCCGAGACCGCGGTCGACTGCTGACAGTCGACTGTGGTCTGAGTTCTACTTTGTCTCTCTTTTTTTTGAACTCGACTCCGGCGGGCCGGTCGAGTGGAATCAGAACCGGTGGGGGCACGCAAAGTGCACCCACTTGGTGTAGTCCCCGGGACTATGGTGGACTGCGGGCAGTCGACTATAGTCTTAGTATTTGTCGTTTTTGCTATGGAATAATTTCTCCCCTTTGATTTCAGAAATCTTGTGATCTTGGAGCTCGCTTCACTGATTTGGAGAGGCAGCAGATTCAACTGAAACTTGACTTGGAGCTGGCCAGGACAGAACTGCAGACAGTCAGAGACGGCGCCGCTGGTCAGACAAGTTTGTCGACTGGTCAGTTTTCAGCTCGAGCATCCTTCTGCTATTTCTGAATCAATCATCATTTCTCTGCAGAAAAACTAAGGGAAGCTTTGGCGAAAAAAGATCAGGATTTGGCTGCTGCCCAGAAGGAGGCTGACGACAGGACCGCTCTGGCCGGACAGAAGCTGGCTTCAGTCGGCCAGTTGGAAGAAGAGAATACCAGGCTGAAGACTGCTCTGAATGAAGCCAATAGGGAGTGCGCACGCTGGAAGAAGGAAAACCTCAACCTGAGCGAAAAGATGGAAGGCATCGCTCGCAGGACGGACGATCTGGAGAGCTACCTGAGGAGCCTTGCCAAGAAGTTGTATACCAAGCTTGAAGGTGCACATTTAGTTTCGACTGATTTTTTTTCTGTCGACTCAGTGTATGAAGATGGACTTATCCTTGGATCGTGAATGCAGAGTTTTGCCAGAACTTTGAAGAAGAGACTAGGAGGATCAAACTAGGTTTGGATCCAATCAACTCTCCAGTGAAAGATGAAACTGTCATGAATCTGCTCCGACTGGTATCTCGCAGCGACGGTGCCGTGGACTACTTGGCTCGACTGAAGGTCGCCATGTCACGGATCGACCCGGCACTCTGGCCAGAGGCTACGCTCCAAAACGATCTTGAGTCTCTGATGACTCGACTTAACAGAATCCCTGACCGAGTCCAGGAGTGGAAGAAGTCTTCTGCTTGTTGTGGCGCTGATGTGGCTCTGTCCTTGGTTCGTGTCCACTGCAAGGAGGTGCGACAAGACAAGCTGGCCGCAATCAAGGTCGCAAACACCCAGAAGCACGACGTCCGAACTTTTATGGAGACCTTCATAGCTGTCGCCACTCGGATTGCCGATGGCGTCGACCTGGACGAGTTCGTTGAGCCTGCCAGCCCTCCTCCCGCGGAGTGAACAAACTCTTGTGTCCTACCTTAAATTTGCCTCGGAATGCCGAGTGGATTTTGTAACCATTAAACTTTTTCGGGCTGCATGCCCGAGTACCTCGATCCGTGATCCAGAACCTTTAGAATTTTATCTGAACTTGGTTTACCGTTGAATATCTTTATGAATCTCCTGCTGAGTGAACCCAATCTTTATTCGAGACAACTTTCTGTATTCGCAGCGCAGCTCCGAAGGAGGGGGAAGCAGTCGACCCATGTCTTGTATTTGTGGCGAAGCTCCCCAGGGGCGGGCGGCGGTCGACCCACACCCTATTACTGCAGAGTGGGACGGAGCGCACATTGTATTTGTGGCGAAGCTCTCCAGGAGAAGGTGGCAGTCGACCCGTACTTCATTGCTGTAGAGCGGGATGAATCGCGCATTGTATTTGTGGCGAAGCTCTCCAGGAGAAGGTGGCAGTCGGCCTGCCCCTCGTCGTCCTTGAGGATTGAGATGTGTTTGGGAGAACTTAGGCGGGTACTGGACTGCAGCTAAGCCCCCGAGTGAGAGGATCGTTGTCCACTCAGTAGGATTTTTTCAAACTTAGGCGAGTGCCTGACTGTAGCTAAGTCCTCAAGTGAGAGAACTTAGGCGAGTACTGGACCACAACTAAGCCCCCGAGTGGGAGGACTGCTCTCCACTCGGTAGGATTTTTCAAACTTAGGTGAGTGCTTGACTGCAGCTAAGTCCTCAAGTGAGAGAATTTAGGCGAGTACTGGACTGCAGCTAAGCCCCCGAGTGGGAGGACTGCTCTCCACTCGGTAGGATTTTTTCAAACTTAGGCGAGTGCCTGACTGCAGCTAAGTCCTCAAGTGAGAGAACTTAGGCGAGTACTGGACTG
>NC_041380.1:40375914-40376321 GCF_002162155.2 Triticum dicoccoides
TTAGTCCTCAAGTGAGGGAACTTAGGCGAGTACTGGACTGCAGCTAAGCCCCCGAGTGGGAGGACTGCTCTCCACTCGGTAGGATTTTTTCAAACTTAGGCGAGTGCCTGACTGCAGCTAAGTCCTCAAGTGAGGGAACTTAGGCGAGTACTGGACTGCAGCTAAGCCCCCGAGTGGGAGGACTACTCTCCACTCGGTAGGATTTTTTCAAACTTCGGCGAGTGCCTGACTGCAGCTAAGTCCTCAAGTGAGGGAACTTAGGCGAGTACTAGACTGCAGCTAAGCCCCCGAGTGGGAGGACTGCTCTCCACTCGGTAGGATTTTTTCAAACTTAGGCGAAACGGATTCGCAGCTAAGCCACCCACTGGGGGATTTAATTCGCAAACAAAAAACAATAACAATCACTG
>NC_041380.1:40376331-40484164 GCF_002162155.2 Triticum dicoccoides
CTCTCCACTCGGTAGGATTTTTTCAAACTTAGGCGAGTGCCTGACTGCAGCTAAGTCCTCAAGTGAGAGAACTTAGGCGAGTACTGGACTGCAGCTAAGCCCCCGAGTGGGAGGACTGCTCTCCACTCGGTAGGATTTTTTCAAACTTAGGCGAGTGCCTGACTGCAGCTAAGTCCTCAAGTGAGAGAACTTAGGCGAGTACTGGACTGCAGCTAAGCCCCCGAGTGGGAGGACTGCTCTCCACTCGGTAGGATTCTTTCAAACTTAGGCGAGTGCCTGACTGCAGCTAAGTCCTCAAGTGAGGAACTTAGGCGAGTACTGGACTACAGCTAAGCCCCCGAGTGGGAGGGTTGCTCTCCACTCGGTAGGATTTTTCAAACTTAGGCGAAACGGATTCGCAGCTAAGCCCCCGACTGGGAGGCTGGCTCGCCACTCGGTAGGAAACTATTTTTTCAAACTTAGGCGAAGCGGATTCGCAGCTAAGCCACCCACTGGGGGATTTCTTACACAAACAAAAACAATAATGATCACTGGGAAAATTATAACGCTCTTGTCTTTGATAAATAAACTGCAGGAGTTTTTCTTATTACATCTCATCCGAGTGAGAATTCAAGTATAAAAGGGGCGGAGTAGCTCCGCATTCCAGGCTCGTGGCTCATCAATCTGGCGATCGACATTGTAGAGGTGGTATGCTCCATTGTGGAGGACTCTGGTGACTATGAAGGGGCCTTCCCAAGTAGGAGCAAGCTTGTGTGGTTTCTGCTGATCCGCTCGAAGGACTAAGTCTCCTTCTTGGAAGGCTCGGCTCTTCACGTTTCTGGCATGGAATCGATGCAAGTCTTGCTGATAGATGGTCGATCGGATCAGGGCCATTTCTCTTACGGATGTGAGCTGTCTTCGTGTTGCCAGTCGACTGGAAAGCTGACTCTGTAGCAGGCTTCTTGGCTCGCAACAGATTACTCGGGTCTGCAGTCTTCTAGTATTCCTGCAACTCCACTACTGCCATCTGTGCATCGGCGATCTTCGAACCCTTCTGAAAAGATTCTTCCGCTTTCTTCCGATTGCCCATAATGGTGATCACACCTTTGGGGCCAGGCATCTTCAATTTGAGATACACGTAACATGGTCGGGCCATGAAGCGTGCATAAGCTGGCCTGCCCAAAATAGCGTGATAGGCGCTCTGGAAGTCTACAACTTCAAATGTCAATTTTTCTTTGCGGTAATTCTTGGAATCACCGAAAACCACATCAAGAGCAATCTGGCCGAGTGATTCAGCCTTCTTCCCAGGAATGACTCCATGGAAGCTCATGTTGCTGGCATTGAGTCTGGACATCGGAATGCCCATCCCCTTCAACGTCTCAGCGTATAATATGTTCAAACCACTGCCACCATCCATCAGGTCTTTGGTCAGTCGAGTGCCTTCAACAACTGGGTCGACCACCAAAGCTTTCCTCCCAGGGGTGGTGATGTGCGTTGGGTGGTCGGACTGGTCGAATGTTATGGCAGTCTGAGACCATTTCAGGTAACTAGGTGTCGCCGGAGAGACCATATTCACCTCTCGGTTAATAACTTTCAGTCGACTTTTGCTCTCAACATCAGCAAAAATCATCAGGGTGGAATTGACTTGAGGGTATCCGTCATCACTGTCCTCTTTGTCCTCGACCTTGTCTGGCTCCTTTTCTTTTCCCTCGGGCTGCTTGCCCTGGAATTGCTGGATCAAGAGTCGACACTGCCGAGTGGTATGTTTCAAGTAAATAAAATTACCCTCTTCATCTTTCTTCATGTGGACAAGACACAGTAAGTCCAACACATCATTTCCCTCCTGGTCTTTAACCTTTTTGGGGTTCCAAGGCCCTTTAGGTTTCCCTTTAGACTGTCCTTGGGCCAAAGCTAAGGCTTCCCTGGGAGCCGCTGGCTCGGCTTTCCTCTTCTGTTTCCGACTGGAATTGCCTCCGGTTTCTTGGGCGACTGACTTGAGCTTGCCACTCCTGAGTCGATCCTCATCTTCACCGTTAGCGTACTTGGTGGCAATCTCCATCATTCGATTCAGGGACATATCTCCGGTTCGACCGAATTTCAAATTCAGTTCTCGGTATTTGAGGCCTTCCTTGAAGGCACAAACTGCTTGGTGGTCAAGCACATTCTCCACCGAGTGATGTAACGTGATCCATCTCTGGATGTAATCCCTCAAAGTTTCATTCGGCTTTTGCACACAAGACCGCAGTTCGGTCAGTCCTGCTGGTCGCTTGCATGTGCCTTCAAATGTGGTGACGAACACTCGGGAGAGATCTTCCCAAGTGTAAATGCTGCTAGGCGCTAGCTGGTTTAGCCACGCTCTGGCCGAGCCCTCCAACATGAGAGGCAGGTGCTTCATGGCCACTTCATCATTGCCACCGCCAATCTGACGGCCACTCGGTAGTCCTCAAGCCAAGTATCGGACTTGGACTCGCCAGTGAATTTACTGACTCCAGTCGCCAACCTGAAATTGGGAGGAATCACAGCAGCCCTGATGGCTCTACTAAAGCACTCTGGCGCGGAAATATGTACTCTACTGCTGGCAGGCGCATCTCTGTCGTGGCCTTCTCGGTGAGCCCTGTTCCTGTTGACCAGACCTTGGACGAGGATGGATCTCGCGTCAAACCCTGGCCCTCTGGGGTCGACCGGAATCCTTCGCCCACCACTATGAGGGCGCCTGTCATCCTGCTGGCGGGGCACATACGACCCGCTCCTTGCGGGAGGCGTGGGCACTCGACGTCGACCGTCACGATCGACTCGGTGATCATACTGCTCATGGTTCCCATACTGGTCACGCCGGTCTCCACGTCCCTCACGCCTTGGGGGCGATCTCGGGCTGTGAGCCGACTGGACTGTGTCCGCAGCAACGGATCTGCTGTGAATTTTGTTCCACAACTGAGAAACAGCGGAATTCTGATCTCTTGCTGCCCGGAGTAACGCTCTGATCTGCAGCAAGCCTCTGCAAGCCTCCGACTGGGAAGGCTGAATCGACTCCGCTATATGGGCCGCCGCTGCTAAATTCTGAATCGGAGTCCGATATACCTGCGGGGGCGGGAAGAGCTGACGTCAACTGGATTCGGGAACCCGTTGTCGTGCCCGCTCGTCGATTGCTCGCTGGAGGTTCTCTAGTCGAGTGCGCTCGGCCAAGTTTGCCAGGCGCACGTCCTCCAAGGCGCGAGCCTCGGGGGTTTCTCCAACGATAGGAGTGTGCAGCGCATCCACATTCCGGCGGCGAAGTTATTCTCTCTGCAGCGACGTGAGAGGCTCGGGAAGATACTCCTCATGGGGATGCGACGGGTCGCCTCCTCCCGCGCCTCCGTCAGTGCGGGTAGAACCGGGGGGACTAGGCGGTCTGTCGACCATCAAAACCTTTGCCGCTGGATTGCTGCTGTCGCACTCGGATGCAGTCTCTTCGGAGCCAGTCGACAGGTCGAACAGGCCATAGAGGGATTCATCGGGCTTGATCGCCGCGACTTGAGGGATGGCCGACTGACGGGCCACCGCGTGTCTCACCCACCACTGAAGTCTCGACCGATCGGAGCGCTTGTGCCGGCGGGAAACGGGAGGGAGGACAACACAGGAGCCGACCGGTGGGGGGTCGACGGTTGCCGCAGGAGAACGCCGCGGACGCACGCGCTAAAGTGCGTTGCCCCGCGGACTGGGAGTGCGTCCACATCGAGCGGAGCCTCCTGAACCCAGGCGGAGTCGTCGGCGATGAACGTGAGCGCGCCGAGACGGATCTCGCGGCCCTCCACCAAAACTCCGTCGAAAACCATGATGATTCGGGTCGGAAAAGATCGCAACTCCTCCAACAAAACGCTAAAACACCGGCCCCACGATGGGCGCCAACTGTCGTGTTCTAAGTCTGACAGTAATGTAGGGGGGTAAGTATGCAGAGGCGAGATCTTAGCTATGGAGAAGTTGTAAGGACGCAAGGTTTACGAGTTCAGGCCCATCTCGAAAGAAGTAAAAACCCTACGTCTCGGAGCCCGGAGGCGGTCGACTGGATTATGTGAGTATGAGTTACAAAGGTGCGAACTCTTGTCTCGGAGGAGGGGGTGGCTTATATAGAGTTCGCCAGGACCCCAGCCAGCCCATGTTACGAAGGGTTCAATGTACATTAAGGCAGGGCGTTACTGGTAACGCTAGTAATAAAGTGCTATGATGACCATAAAAGCTATTTAATGACCAACTGTTAGCGTGTGGGGTGACTTTAGGTCTCCTGGCCGTCGAGTGGTTGGATCTTGGTCGAGTGACTTCGAGTCTATCGAGTGGAACACCTTCAAGTCGATTGAAAGGTGATTTCTTCTAGAGATGTCCTTGGGTAGGGCAGTTAGGACAGGTCCATGACCCTACCCTAGGTACATAGCTTCATCAATGATACCTCCCGCAACAAACTTGTCTGGTAGCATACAATTGAAGTGCTCAAGTTCTCTAGAAAATGACTGTATCTCATGAGCTTGCTCAACCACGGAGCGCTCTTCAGTCATCCTGTAATCATAGAATCGCTCCATGATGTACAACTCAGTGCCAGCATCCGAGACCCCAAACTTGGCCTTGAGTGCATCCCACATATCTTTTCCATTATCAATTGACGCATAAGCATCAACTATGTTCTCACAAAGAACACTCAAGAGAACAGCCTTAAACAGGGTATCCATTCTTTGAAAAGCTTGTTCCTGTTGAGCATCATATTCTCCTTCAGGTTTGCCAAGAGTGGCGTCATAGCAACTCATGGTTTGAAACCATAAGACTGCTCTCACACACCACCTCTTATAGTGGATACCATCAAACATAGGAGGTCGCATGGAAGCAGCAAAACCACTTGGGGTAAATTGCCTATAATAAGGTTTTTGGATTGTTGGAAATATGAGCAATTTACCAAATAATTTTACTAACGGAAATACTAGATAAAGCATGAATAATGTACATGCAATCTGACAGAGAGAAGGTAAATAGCATCTGCATATATGAACTTGAATTGAACACATCTAGAACAGACACTAGATCAAGTTGCATATATGAAGTAGAACCTACCATATGTAGGGCGGACACTAGAACAAGGAACGGTGGCAGGACCTCTAACAGAAAGAGCAAGAACATGTACGGGACATCATCGACAGTAGTAGCACTGGACTTGGGGTCAGTGTTCTCGCCAGCCATGTTGTTGAGGAGGTTGTCGACGTCGGGGAAGAAGTAGTCATCGGGGAAGTAGTCGTCAGAGTCCAGGGCGTCCGTGACGAAGAAGTCAGTAGTCACGCGGAGCGCTCCCCAAAAATCTTATCACCCTTCTCCCGTACTGGACTCAAAGAGGTGCAGTTTTGGAGGCCTACTGTCCCGACCTGTGGTGCATGCCGCAAGTCGGGATGGGGAAGAACGTAGCAGCAACACAGTGCACAGGAACTTGGTGGCAAAAGGGAGATGATCTTCTGGTGCGTCTCTCTGGGAGGAGCGACCTCCCTTTTATAGGCGCGGGACAAGAAGGTGAGAGGGCAGTGATGGGAGGTGAAACGAAGAGAGGGAGGCGAAGTGAACAACCAGCAACTGAAGGGATGCGTCATTCGCATTCAGTCTCCACTATAGCAAAAATCTTTTCAACCTCCGTGTGACCTTTCGTATACCAGTCGTGCGTGGCAAAAATCTAGACATCGGCTCATTCCCGCAACCCGCGGCGCATCGAGGCAGGGCGGGGCAGGGCGGGGCGAGGCGGGCGGCGGAGGAGAAGCGTGCGTGAATGCCCCTCTTGTTCTCATGCTCATACATGTGGGGAAACATCCTTCCGTATAAGGAGGTCCAACTCCCACCAAACTAGCAATGTGGGACTAAACTTTAGTTTCACCTCTTACCTTGCACAAATGGGCTACGTGAGCCTCTAGGATTTATTAGGAATTTCTGAAAATGCTATTGAACTGGCCCAAAATAGACAAAATTCCAGCACATTGATCACAAACAAATAAAGAGGTGGTGTAATGAGCGTATCTCTTGGCCTTTCTCACGATTGCCTAGGAAACTAGGGCTTCTTTGCCTCCTATCGGCGCCGCCACTGATGCGCCTCCTCTCCGGAGGCCTTAGTGCCATGGAGGCACGGTGGATCTCGGGCCTTGTCGATGAAGGGTTCCTACTTCGTAACTGAGGGAGGACAACAAGGTTTTCCCAACTCAGGTGAGGGAGGGACAATGATGACAGCACGCCTTCGCTCGATCCAGTATTTCTAATCGTTGCTTGGTAGCCTACGAGTCTAGATGTAATTTTGATTATTTCTGGCTTTTTTATACTGCCATGACAGTTGATAAATAGATCTGAAGTCCCCTTGCAAAAATAGATTGTGTATATTATTAGAAAAATGTTTATTTTCTACCGGATGATTTTTCTCATGCTTAAACCGCCTGCTACGGGCGCCACGCGTCCAGGTAGGGTCCCACCCACGTGCCGGCCTTATCTCTTCATCTGGAGCGCGCTCGATCCCCTTCGTCTCTTTTCCTCCACAAGCCCGTTTCCAGCAGCCTTATATCCTAAAAAACCAGTCGATCCCCTTCGTCTCCGCATGTATTGCCATGGCTCCGTCCAAGTGCGACCACCATGGCCTACTTCTCAAGCTTCACATGTTGTTGTTCAAAGTCCACAGCATTGTGACGCTGTGATTTTTGTTGACGAAACAGCTGGTGCTACAACGCAACCTCGTCGTTGACTTGATTGCTGCTGGTGCTGTGACTCGACGGTGCTGCCAGTGTTGCTTTGCTGCGCTCATCGATGACGGTGCTTCAATGCGGTGCTCGCCGGTGCTGCAACGCAGCACACGGGGGGAGAGGTTGGGCTGCTCGCGCGGCTCTGTTGCAACGCAGCACGAAGGCCGGAGTCGAGCGCCACTCGCCGCCGGTGATGCAACGCTGCACGCAAGGAGGAGGCTCGGCTGCTCGCGTCGGTGTTGCCCTGGAGCTTTTGTCGCGTCGCGGGAGCTGCGATCGAGCACCGCCCGGGCTGCAATGGAGCCGTGATGACCCACAAGTATAGGGGATCTATCGTAGTCCTTTCGATAAGTAAGAGTGTCGAACCCAACGAGGAGCAGAAGGAAATGATAAGCGGTTTTCAGCAAGGTATTCTCTGCAAGTACTGAAATAAGTGGTAACAGATAGTTTTGTGACAAGATAAATGGTAACGAGCAACAAGTAACAAAAGTAAAAGTGCAGCAAGATGGCCCAATCCTTTTGTAGCAAAGGACAAGCCGGAACAAACTCTTATAATAGGAAAAGCGCTCCCGAGGACACATGGGAATATCATCAAGCTAGTTTTCATAACGTTCATATGATTCGTGTTCGGTACTTTGATAATTTGATATGTGGGTGGACCGGTGCTTGGGTGCTGTTCTTACTTGAACAAGCATCCCACTTATGATTAACCTCTATTGCAAGCATCCGCAACTACAACAAAAGTATTAAGGTAAACCTAACCATAGCATCAAACATATGGATCCCAATCAGCCCCTTACGATGCAACGCATAAACTAGGGTTTAAGCTTCTGTCACTCTAGCAACCCATCATATACTTATTACTTCCCAATGCCTTCCTCTAGGCCCAAATAATGGTGAAGTGTTATGTAGTCGACGTTCACATAACACCACTAGAGGCTAGACAACATATATCTTATCAAAATATCAAATGAATACCAAATTCACATGACTACTAATAGCAAGACTTCTCCCTTGTCCTCAGGAACAAACGTAATTACTCACAAAGCATATTCCTGTTCATAATCAGAGGGGTAATAATATGCATATAGGATCTGAACATATGATCTTCCACCAAATAAACCAACTAGCATCAACTACAAGGAGTAATCAACACTACTAGCAACCTACTAGCACCAATCCCGGGCTTTGAGACAAGAATTGGATACAAGAGATGAACTAGGGTTTGGAGATGAGATGGTGCTGGTGAAGATGTTGATGGAGATTGCCCTATCCCGATGAGAGGAGCATTGGTGATGATGATGGTGATGATTTCCCCCTCCCGGAGGGAAGTATCCCCGGCAGAACAGCTCTGCCGGAGCTCTAGATTGGTTCCGCCAAGGTTCCGCCTCGTGGCGGCGGAGTTTCGTCCCGAAAGGTTGCTTCTGGATTTTTTCTCTTTGAAAGACTTCATATAGGAGAAGATGGATGTCGGAGACCCACCAGGGGGCCCACGAGGTAGGGGGCGCGCCCTAGGAGGGGGGGCGTGCCCCCCACCCTCGTGAGCAGGGTGTGGGCCCCCTGGCCTTCATCTCTGGCGAGGATTTTTCTTTATTTATTTTAAGATGTTCCGTGGAGTTTCAGGACTTTTGGAGTTGCGCAGAATTGGTCTCTTATATTTGCTCCGTTTCCAGCCCAAAATTCCAGCTGCCGACATTCTCTCTCTTCATGTAACCTTGTAAAATAAGAGAGAATAGCCATAAGTATTGTGACATAAAGTGAAATAACATCCCATAATGCAATAAATATCAATATAAAAGCATGATGCAAAATGGACGTATCAACTCCCCCAAGCTTAGACCTCGCTTGTCCTCAAGCCAAAAGCCGATAACAATAAATATGTCCTCATGTTTAGAGGTAGAGGCGTCGATAAAAATAAAATATGGACATGAAGGCATCATGATTGTTCTTATAACAGCAACATATATAGATTTTGTCATATGATTACTTATGTTCAAGTGATGATCTATTCAAAATGCAAGAGTATAAATCATAAACCTTATTGGGCTCCAACAAACTATAATCTCAGCCATTGAAGCAATTGCAATTTATCATAACATCGGAAAGAGTCTATGTCAGAGGTTAAAAGCAAGTCCACATACTCAACTATCATTTAGTCCTTCATAATTGCTAACACTCACGCAATACTTGTGGTTACGGAGTTTTAATCAGACACAGAGAAAGATAGGGGCTTATAGTTTTGCCCCACAACCTTTTACCTCAAGGGTAATGTCAACAATAATGTTTCATGCTCCCCTACACCCAATTAGATATATATATCATGTTCTTTCCAACATGCTGAGCTTGCCAAAGGATAAAATGAAAAAGAAAAGGTGAATATCACCATGACTCTTGCATAAGGTAGAAGATAATAATAAAAGATAGGCCCTTCGCAGAGGTAAGCAGAGGTTGCCATGCGCTTTTATGGTTAGATGCACAAAATCTCAATGCGAAAGAACGTGACTTTATATTGCCCCTTGTGATATGAACCTTTATTATGCAGTCCGTCGCTTTTATTACTTCCACATCACAAGATCGTATAAAGCTTATTTCTCCCACACCAATCAATCATACATATTTAGAGCAATTTTTATTGCTTTGCACCGAAGACAACTTACTTGAAGGATCTTACTCAATCCATAGGTAGATATGGTGGACTCTCATGGTAAAACTGGTTTAAGGGTATTTGGAAGCACAAGTAGTATTTCTACTTGGTGCTGAGAATTTGGCTAGCATGAGGGGGAAAGGCAAGCTCAACAAGTTAGAGGATCCATGACAACATACTTTATCTCAGATATAAGAAAGACATAACTCATTATGTTGTCTTCCTTGTCCAACATCAACTCTTTAGCATGTCATATTTTAATGACTGCTCCCAATCATAAAAGATGTCAATGATAATATATCTATATGTGAAACCTCTCTTTCCTTATTACTTCCTATTAATTGCAACGATGACCAAGGCTATGTTTACCAAGTCCCAACAACTTTTAATCATCATACTCTTTCTATGTGAAGTCATTACTCTCAATAAGATCAATATGAAATCTTTGTTTCTTTTTATTCTTTTTATCTTTTCTTTTATTCACCCAAGATCATGGCAAAATAATCAAGCCCTTGACTCAACACTAATCTTTATTATATATAACTCATGGACTCGATTACAAAGAGAGAACATAAAGCAAAACTCAAAACTATATCATGCCATAAACTTTATTCTACTAGATCAAGATACTACTAATAAGATCGAACTAAGAAAAACGGTAAAGGTAGGGGTTGTGATTGTGATACGATACCGGGGCACCTCACCCAAGCTTGGAAGTTGCCAAGGGGAGTGCCCATACCCATGTGATTATGTCTCCTTGGTTGGTGAAGAAGGTGGAGGTGTTGTTGATGATGCAGGCTTGTCGTCCATCTTCCAAGGCATAGGCTTACCATCATAGAAGGATGATCGAATCTCCGGGATCCTCAAATCTGCAGCCAAACTCATCCTTTTGAATCTATATTCATACTCACAGTTTTGGTTTTGCAGGTCATAGATTTGGGCTTGGAGGTGCTCGATCTTCTCATGAAGCTTGAAGATGGCCTCCCCGATGTTGTCAGCATCCAACTTGTGGTTGCTAGCGAACTCCGCGATCATCATGTGGTTGGAGTTGAGTCCACGTTCCGCCATCCCTTGGCACTTGAAAACTTGTTGCTCCACTGCTTTGAGCCTCGTCTCCACACTTCTGGTCCCCTTTGGTCCCTCTTCATCGCGGATGTGCAGCAACCCATCACGCAACTCAATGGTTTGAGGGTGTCGCAGCACCTCCGCAAGGTAAGGGTTGATGACCTTCTCGAAGAACTTGTCCTTGGAAGCACTTGGGGCCGTCATGATAACCTAGATCTGTCAGAAAAACAGCTCGGAACAAGAACAAAGGAGATTTGCATGATACGGGAGTCAAAACCTTCGGGAGGTTATATAATGAATTTTTACCGACCAAAATATGTATCATGCAATAAAACAGAGTCCGGAAGGCACAGGAGGTGCTCACGAGGTAGGAGGGCGCGCCCACCACCCTCGTGGGGCCCTTGTGTCCTTCCCGGACTGCTACTTATTTTCTATTTTTCTAAATATTCCAAAATGGAGAAATATTGCCTTAAAATTGTTTTGGACCAATTCTTATAGGCCCATAATGCATCATCAAGTTTCTTGGACCAATTCTTTCTAGACCTATTAACAGTCTTTTGCAAAATTAATTTGAGCTCTCTATTGCTCAACTCTACTTGACCACTAGACTGAGGGTGATAAGGAGATGCAATTCTACGATTAACATCATATTTAGCAAGGATTTTACGGAAAGCACCATGAATAAAGTGTGAACCACCATTAGTCATTAAATATCTAGGGACTCCAAACCTCGGGAAAATAACTTCCTTAAGCATTTTAATAGAAGTGTTATGATCAGCACTACTAGTTGGAATAGCTTCTACCCACTTAGTAACGTAATCAATAGCAACTAAAATATGAGTATATCCATTAGAGGCAGGAAAAGGTCCCATATAATCAAAGCCCCAAACATCAAATGGTTCAATAACAAGTGAATAATTCATAGGCATTTCTTGACGTCTACTAATATTACCAATTCTTTGACATTCATCACAAGACAAGACAAATTTACGGGCATCCTGGAAGAGAGTAGGCCAATAAAAACCAGATTGCAATACCTTATGTGCAGTTCTATCTCCAGCATGGTGTCCTCCATAAGCCTCGGAGTGACACTTGCGTAGGATCTGTTCCTGTTCATGCTCAGGTACACAACATCTAATAACACCATCTACTCCTTCTTTATAAAGATGTGGGTCATCCCAAAAGTAATGCCTGAAATCATAGAAAAACTTTTTCTTTTGCTGGTATGTGAAGCTAGGTGGTATAAACTTAGCAACAATATAATTAGCATAATCAGCATACCATGGAGTACTATGAGAAGTACTTATAACACTTAATTGTTCATCAAGAAAGCTATCATTAATAGGTAGTGGGTCATCAAGAACATTCTCTAACCTAGACAAGTTGTCTGCAACGGGGTTCTCAGCTCCCTTTCTATCAACAATATGAAAATCAAATTCTTGTAGCAGGAGAACCCATCTGATGAGTCTAGGTTTAGCATCTTTCTTTTCCATAAGATATTTAATAGCAGCATGATCAGTGTGAATAGTTACTTTAGAATCAACAATATAAGGTCTGAACTTATCACAAGCGAATACAACTGCTAAGAGTTCTTTTTCAGTAGTAGCATAATATCTTTGAGCATTGTCTAGAGTCTTACTAGCATAGTGAATAACATTTAATTTCGTATCAACTCTTTGCCATAGGACAGCACCTACAGCATAATCACTAGCATCACACATAATTTCAAAGGGTAGGTTCCAATCAGGTGGCTGAACAACATGTGCAGAGACTAATGCTTTCTTAAGTATTCCAAATGCTTGTACACAATCAACATCAAAGACAAATGGTATATATTTTTGTAATAAATTAGTCAGAGGCCAAGAAATTTTTGAGAAGTCCTTAATGAACCTCCTATAAAATCCAGCGTGACCAAGGAAACTTCTTATACCTTTGATGTCCTTGGGACATGGCATCTTTTCAATAGCATCAACCTTAGCTTTATCAGCTTCAATACCTCTTTCAGAAACTCTGTACCCCAAGACAATACCTTCATTAACCATAAAGTGGCACTTTTCCCAATTCAAGACAAGATTAGTTTCTTCACATCTCTGCAAAACTCGATCAAGATTGCTCAAGCAATCATCAAAAGAGGAACCATAGATGGAAAAGTCGTCCATGAAAACCTCACAAATCTTTTCACAAAAGTCAGAGAATATAACCATCATGCATCTTTGAAAGGTAGCAGGTGCATTACATAAACCAAAAGGCATATGTCTATAAGCAAAAGTACCAAAAGGGCATGTAAAAGTAGTCTTTGATTGATCTCTAGCCGACACAGGTATTTGAGAGAAACTAGAATAACCATCTAGAAAGCAGTAATGTGTATGTTTGCATAATCTTTCTAGCATTTCATCAATAAAAGGTAAGGGGTAATGATCTTTCTTAGTAGCCTTATTTAATTTGCGGAGATCAATTACCATCCTATAACCTGTGATAATTCTTTGTGGAATCAATTCATCTCTATCATTAGGAACAATAGTGATACCTTCCTTCTTAGGGACACAATGGACAAGACTTACCCACTGACTATCAGCAACGGGATAGATTATACCTGCCTCCAGAAGCTTCAATATTTCTTTTCTTACCACTTCTTTCATTTTAGGATTCAGACGTCGTTGAGGATCACGAACTGGTTTGGCGTCCGCCTCCAAATTTATTTTATGTTGACATAGAGTGGGACTAATGCCCTTAAGATCATCAAGAGTATATCCAATAGCAGCACTGTGCTTCTTCAGAGTTTTTAGCAATCTTTCTTCTTCATGCTCTGAAAGGTTAGCACTAATAATAACAGAATATATCTTCTTTTCATCAAGATAAGCATATTTAAGATTATCCGGCAATGGTTTAAGCTCAAACACGGGATCGCCCTTGGGTGGAGGAGGACCCCCTAAAATTTCAACAGGCAAATTGTGTTGCAGAATAGGTTCCTGTTTAAAGAATACTTCATGTGTTTCCCTTCTTTCATTCATGAACATATCATTTTCATGGTCTAGCAAATAGTGTTCTAAAGGATAACTAGGAGGTACGGCAATAGAAGCAAGACCAATAATTTCATCCTTACTAGGTAATTCTTCCTCACGATGTTGTTTACTAAATTTAGAGAAATTAAACTCATGAACCATATCATCCAAGCCAACAGTAACAACATTCTTTTCGCAATCTATCCGAGCATTAACAGTGTTCAAGAAGGCTCTACCAAATATAATGGGACAAAAGCTATCTTGCGGAGAAGTAAGAACAAGAAAATCAGCAGGATATTTAGTTTTCCCACACAAGACTTCAACATCTCTAACAATTCACATCGCTGAAATAGTATCTCTATTGGCAAGTTTAATTGTGACATCAATATCTTCTAACTCAGCAGGTGCAATTTCATGATTGATTTCTTTATACAAGTCATAATGTATAACACTAGCACTAGCACCCATATCACATAAGCCATGATAACAATGATCTCCTATTTTAACAGAAATAACAGGCACGCCTACCACAGGTCTATGTTTATCTTTATCACAAGGCTTAGCAATTCTAGCAGTTTCACCATCGAACTGAATAACGTGCCTATCAATATTATCAGACAAGAGATCTTTAACAAGAGCAATATTAGGTTCTATTTTAACTTGCTCAGGAGGTGTATAAGTTCTAATATTGCATTTACGAACAACAGTTGAAGCTTTAGCATGATCCTTTACTCTAACAGGGAAAGGTGGTTTCTCAACAGACGAAGTAGGAACAATAGGATCATTATAAGTGACAGTCTTTTCTTCAACTTTAATAGGTGCAACTACTTTTACTTCTGTGGGAGGATGATATTTAAACCACTTCTCCTTAGGGAGATCAACATAAGTTGCAAAAGATTCACAGAAAGAAGCTACTATCTCAGGGTCAAGTCCATATTTAGTGCTAAACTTACAGAAAATATCGGTGTCCATAAAAGATTTAACACAATCAAACTTAGGTGTCGTACCTGACTCCTTACCTTCATAGAGGTCCCAATCTTCAGAGTTGCGTTTAATTCTATCCAATAAATTCCATTTAAATTCAATAGTCTTGATCATAAAAGAGCCAGCACAAGAAGTATCGAGCATGGTGCGATTGTTTTCAGAAAGCCGAGCATAAAAACTTTGCATAATTATTTCTCTCGAGAGCTCATGATTGGGGCATGAATATAACATTGATTTAAGCCTCCCCCAAGCTTGAGCGATGCTTTCTCCTTCGCGAGGCCAGAAATTATATCTATAATTGTGATCACGATGAACAAGATGCATAGGGTAATACTTTTGATGAAATTCCAACTTCAATCTTTTATAGTTCCATGATCTCATATCATCACATAGCCTATACCATATCAATGCGTCTCCCTTCAAAGATAAAGGGAAGACCTTCTTCTTAGCAACATCATCGGGTATACCTGCAAGCTTAAATAATCCACAAACTTCATCCACATATATTAAGTGCTCACCAGGATGCTTTGTTCCATCTCCTGTAAAAGGGTTAGCTAGCAGTTTTTCCATCATACCCGAAGGGAATTCAAAAGGAGTTTCATTTTCAATAGGTTCAGTAGGTTGAGGAGCAACTCTTTGCTCTACTGGACGGGGTGAAGATACCCCAAACAAGCCCCTCAGAGAATTACTTTCCATAGTAACAAGTGACAGTAAATTTCAGCACACTATATAAATTTTTCCTTACCAAATTCCACCTACCAAAGGCGCTACACTCCCCAGCAACGGCGCCAGAAAAGAGTCTTGATGACCCACAAGTATAGGGGATCTATCGTAGTCCTTTCGGTAAGTAAGATTGTCGAACCCAACGAGGAGCAGAAGGAAATGATAAGCGGTTTTCAGCAAGGTATTCTCTGCAAGTACTGAAATAAGTGGTAACAGATAGTTTTGTGACAAGATAAATGATAACGAGCAACAAGTAACAAAAGTAAATAAAGTGCAGCAAGATGGCCCAATCCTTTTGTAGCAAAGGACAAGCTGGAAAAAACTCTTATAATAGAAAAGCGCTCCCAAGGACACATGGGAATATCATCAAGCTAGTTTTCATCATGTTCATATGATTCGCGTTCGGTACTTTGATAATTTGATATGTGGGTGGACCGGTGCTTGGGTGCTGTTCTTACTTGAACAAGCATCCCCCTTATGATTAACCTCTATTGCAAGCATCCGCAACTACAACAAAAGTATTAAGGTAAACCTAACCATAGCATCAAACATATGGATCCAAATCAGCCCCTTACGAAGCAACGCATAAACTAGGGTTTAAGCTTCTGTCACTCTAGCAACCCATCATCTACTTATTACTTCCCAATGCCTTCCTCTAGGCCCAAATAATGGTGAAGTGTTATGTAGTCGACGTTCACATAACACCACTAGAGGCTAGACAACATACATCTTATCAAAATATCAAACGAATACCAAATTCACATGACTACTAATAGCAAGACTTATCCCTTGTCCTCAGGAACAAACATAATTACTCACAAAGCATATTCATGTTCATAATCAGAGGGGTAATAATATGCATATAGGATCTGAACATATGATCTTCCACCAAATAAACCAACTAGAATCAACTACAAGGAGTAATCAACACTACTAGCAACCTACTAGCACCAATCCCAGGCTTTGAGACAAGAATTGGATACAAGAGATGAACTAGGGTTTGGAGATGAGATGGTGCTGGTGAAGATGTTGATGGAGATTGCCCTCTCCCGATGAGAGGAGCGCTGGTGATGACGATGGTGATGATTTCCCCCTCCCGGAGGGAAGTATCCCCGGCAGAACAGCTCTGTCGGAGCTCTAGATTGGTTCCGCCTCGTGGCGGCGGAGTTTCATCCCGAAAGGTTGCTTCTAGTTTTTTTCTCATCGAAAGACTTCATATAGGAGAAGATGGATGTCAGAGACCCACCAGGGGGCCCACGAGGTAGGGGGCGCGCCCTAGGAGAGGGGGGGCGCCCCCCACCCTCGTGAGCAGGGAGTGGGCCCCCTGGCCTTCATCTTTGGTGAGGATTTTTCTTTATTTATTTTAAGATGTTCTGTGGAGTTTCAGGACTTTTGGAGTTGCGCAGAATTGGTCTCTAATATTTGCTCCTTTTCCAGCCCAAAATTCCAGCTGTCGGCATTCTCCCTCTTCATGTAAACCTTGTAAAATAAGAGAATAGCCATAAGTATTGTGACATTAGTAATGCAATAAATATCAACTCCCCCGAGCTTAGACCTCGCTTGTCCTCAAGCCAAAAGCCGATAACAATAATATGTCGTCATGTTTAGAGGTAGAGGCGTCGATACAAATAAAATACGGACATGAAGGCATCATGATTATTCTCATAACAGCAACATATATAGATTTTGTCATATGATTACTTATGTTCAAGTGATGATCTATTCACAATGCAAGAGTATAAATCATAAACCTTGTTGGGCTCCAACAAACTATAATCTCAGCCATTGAAGCAATTGCAATATATCATAACATCGGAAAGAGTCTATGTCAGAGCTTAAAAGCAAGTCCACATACTCAACTATCATTTAGTCCTTCATAATTGCTAACACTCACGCAATACTTGTGGTTACGGAGTTTTAATTGGACACAGAGAAAGATAGGGGCTTATAGTTTTGCCCCACAACCTTTTACCTCAAGGGTAATGTCAACAATAATGTTTCATGCTCCCCTACACCCAATTAGATATATATATCATGTTCTTTCCAACATGCTGAGCTTGCCAAAGGATAAAATGAAAAAGAAAAGGTGAAGATCACCATGACTCTTGCATAAGGTATAAGATAATATTAAAAGATAGGCTCTTCGCAGAGGGAAGCAGAGGTTGCCATGCGCTTTTATGGTTAGATGCACAAAATCTCAATGCGAAAGAACGTCACTTTATATTGCCCCTTGTGATATGAACCTTTATTATGCAGTCCGTCGCTTTTATTACTTCCACATCACAAGATCGTATAAAGCTTATTTCTCCCACACCAATCAATCATACATATTTAGAGCAATTTTTATTGCTTTGCACCGATGACAACTTACTTGAAGGATCTTACTCAATCCATAGGTAGATATGGTGGACTCTCATGGCAAAATTGGTTTAAGGGTATTTGGAAGCACAAGTAGTATTTCTACTTGGTGCTAAGAATTTGGCTAGCATGAGGGGGAAAGGCAAGCTCAACAAGTTAGAGGATCCATGACAACATACTTTATCTCAGATATAAGAAAGACATAACTCATTACGTTGTCTTCCTTGTCCAACATCAACTCTTTAGCATGTCATATTTTAATGACTGCTCCCAATCATAAAAGATGTCAATGATAATATATATATATATGTGAAACCTCTCTTTCCTTATTCATTCCTATTAATTGCAACGATGACCAAGGCTATGTTTACCAAGTCCCAACAACTTTTAATCATCACACTCTTTCTATGTGAAGTCATTACTCTCAATAAGATCAATATGAAATCTTTGTTTCTTTTTATTCTTTTTATCTTTTCTTTTATTCACCCAAGATCATGGCAAAATAATCAAGCCCTTGACTCAACACTAATCTTTATTATATATAACTCACGGACTCGATTACAAAGAGAGAACATAAAGCAAAACTCAAAACTAGATCATGCCATAAACTTTATTCTACTAGATCAAGATACTACTAATAAGATCGAACTAAGAAAAACGGTAAAGGTAGGGGTTGTGATTGTGATACGATACCGGGGCACCTCACCCAAGCTTGGCAGTTGCCAAGGGGAGTGCCCATACCCATGTGATTATGTCTCCTTGGTTGGTGAAGAAGGTGGAGGTGTTGTTGATGATGCAGGCTTGTCGTCCATCTTCCAAGGCATAGGCTTACCATCATAGAAGGATGACCGAATCTCCGAGATCCTCAAATCTGCAGCCAAACTCATCCTTTTGAATCTATATTCATACTCACAGTTTTGGTTTTGCAGGTCATAGATTTGGGCTTGGAGGTGCTCGATCTTCTCATGAAGCTTGAAGATGGCCTCCCTGATGTTGTCAGCATCCAACTTGTGGTTGCTAGCGAACTCCGCGATCATCATGTGGTTGGAGTTGAGTCCACGTTCCGCCATCCCTTGGCACTTGAAAACTTGTTGCTCCACTGCTTCGAGCCTCGTCTCCACGCTTCTGGTCCCCTTTGGTCCCTCTTCATCGCGGATGTGCAGCAACCCATCACGCAACTCAATGGTTTGAGGGTGTCGCAGCACCTCCGCAAGGTAAGGGTTGATGACCTTCTCGAAGAACTTGTCCTTGGAAGCACTTGGGGCCGTCATGATAACCTAGATCTGTCAGAAAAACAGCTCGGAACAAGAACAGAGGAGATTTGCGTGATACGGGAGTCAAAACCTTCGGGAGGTTATATAATGAATTTTTACCGACCAAAATACGTATCGTGCAATAAAACGGAGTCCGGAAGGCACACGAGGTGCTCACGAGGTAGGAGGGCGCGCCCACCACCCTCGTGGGGCCCTCGTGTCCTTCCCGGACTGCTACTTATCTTTCTACTTTTCTAAATATTCCAAAATGGAGAAATATTGCCTTAAAATTGTTTTGGAGGCGGTTTACTTACCGTACCACATACCTATTCCTTTTCGGAGTATGAAACATTCCAGAAAGTTTCCCTTATGTATTCCTCCGGGGTTACAGTTTCAATAATATTGGTTTCAACATTTATGGGATTACCTGAGATATAATGTTTGATTCTTTGACCGTTTACCACCTTCGGATTTGTGCCTTCGAAGTTGTTGATCTTTATGGCACCGGAACGATAGATCTCTTTGATAACATAGGGGCCTTCCCATTTAGAGAGAAGTTTGCCTGCAAAAAATCTTAAACGAGAGTTGTATAGCAATACATAATCACCTACATTAAACTCACGCTTTTGTATCCTTTTGTCATGCCATCTTTTAACTTTTTATTTAGACAACTTGGCATTTTCATAAGCTTGGGGTTCTCCATTCATCAAGTGAGCTAATATCAAATAAACTCTTCTCACCGGCAAGTTTAAAATCATAGTTGAGCTCTTTAATAGCCCAATACGCCTTATGTTCTAGTTCGAGAGGTAAGTGACATGCTTTTCCATAAACCATTTCATACGGAGACATACTCATAGGATTTTTATATGCAGTTCTATAGGCCCATAATGCATCATCAAGTTTCTTGGACCAATTCTTTCTAAACCTATTAACAGTCTTTTGCAAAATTAATTTGAGCTCTCTATTGCTCAACTCTACTTGACCACTAGACTGAGGGTGATAAGGAGATGCAATTCTACGATTAACATCATATTTAGCAAGGATTTTACGGAAAGCACCATGAATAAAATGTGAACCACCATCAGTCATTAAATATCTAGGGACTCCAAACCTCGGGAAAATAACTTCCTTAAGCATTTTAATAGAAGTGTTATGATCAGCACTACTAGTTGGAATAGCTTCTACCCACTTAGTAACGTAATCAACAGCAACTAAAATATGAGTATATCCATTAGAGGCAGGAAAAGGTCCCATATAATCAAAGCCCCAAACATCAAATGGTTCAATAACAAGTGAATAATTCATAGGCATTTCTTGACGTCTACTAATATTACCAATTCTTTGACATTCATCACAAGACAAGACAAATTTACGGGCATCCTTGAAGAGAGTAGGCCAATAAAAACCAGATTGCAATACCTTATGTGCAGTTCTATCTCCAGCATGGTGTCCTCCATAAGCCTCAGAGTGACACTTGCGTAGGATCTATTCCTATTCATGCTCAGGTACACAACATCTAATAACACCATATACTCCTTCTTTATAAAGATGTGGGTCATCCCAAAAGTAATGCCTGAAATCATAGAAAAACTTTTTCTTTTGCTGGTATGTGAAGCTAGGTGGTATAAACTTAGCAACAATATAATTAGCATGATCAGCATACCATGGAGTACTACGAGAAGTACTTATAACACTTAATTGTTCATCAGGAAAGCTATCATTAATAGGTAGTGGGTCATCAAGAACATTCTCTAACCTAGACAAGTTGTCTGCAACGGGGTTCTCAGCTCCCTTTCTATCAACAATATGAAAATCAAATTCTTGTAGCAGGAGAACCCATCTGATGAGTCTAGGTTTAGCATCTTTCTTTTCCATAAGATATTTAATAGCAGCATGATCAGTGTGAATAGTTACTTTAGAATCAACAATATAAGGTCTGAACTTATCACAAGCGAATACAACTGCTAAGAGTTCTTTTTCAGTAGTAGCATAATATCTTTGAGCATTGTCTAGAGTCTTACTAGCATAGTGAATAACATTTAATTTCGTATCAACTCTTTGCATAGGACAGCACCTACAGCATAATCACTAGCATCACACATAATTTCAAAGGGTAGGTTCCAATCAGGTGGCTGAACAACAGGTGCAGAGACTAATGCTTTCTTAAGTAGTCCAAATGCTTGTACACAATCATCATCAAAGACAAATGGTATATCTTTTTGTAATAAATTAGTCAGAGGCCGAGAAATTTTTGAGAAGTCCTTAATGAACCTCCTATAAAATCCAGCGTGACCAAGGAAACTTCTTATACCTTTGATGTCCTTGGGACATGGCATCTTTTCAATAGCATCAACATCAGCTTCAATACCTCTTTCACAAACTCTGTGCCCCAAGACAATACCTTCATTAACCATAAAGTGGCACTTTTCCCAATTCAAGACAAGATTAGTTTCTTCACATCTCTGCAAAACTCGATCAAGATTGCTCAAGCAATCATCAAAAGAGGAACCATAGATGGAAAAGTCGTCCATGAAAACCTCACAAATCTTTTCACAAAAGTCAGAGAATATAGCCATCATGCATCTTTGAAAGGTAGCAGGTGCATTACATAAACCAAAAGGCATACGTCTATAAGCAAAAGTACCAAAAGGGCATGTAAAAGTAGTCTTTGATTGATCTCTAGCCGACACAGGTATTTGAGAGAAACTAGAATAACCATCTAGAAAGCAGTAATGTGTATGTTTGCATAATCTTTCTAGCATTTGATCAATAAAAGGTAAGGGGTAATGATCTTTCTTAGTAGCCTTATTTAATTTGCGGAGATCAATTACCATCCTATAACCTGTGATAATTCTTTGTGGAATCAATTCATCTCTATCATTAGGAATAATAGTGATACCTCCCTTCTTAGGGACACAATGGACAAGACTTACCCACTGACTATCAGCAACGGGATAGATTATACCTGCCTCCAGAAGCTTCAATATTTCTTTTCTTACCACTTCTTTCATTTTAGGATTCAGACGTCGTTGAGGATCACGAACTGGTTTGGCGTCCGCCTCCAAATTTATTTTATGTTGACATAGAGTGGGACTAATGCCCTTAAGATCATCAAGAGTATATCCAATAGCAGCACTGTGCTTCTTCAGAGTTTTTAGCAATCTTTCTTCTTCATGCTCTGAAAGGTTAGCACTAATAATAACAGAATATATCTTCTTTTCATCAATTAAGCATATTTAAGATTATCCGGCAATGGTTTAAGCTCAAACACGGGATCGCCCTTGGGTGGAGGAGGATCCCCTAAAATTTCAACAGGCAAATTGTGTTGCAGAATAGGTTCCTATTTAAAGAATACTTCATGTGTTTCCCTTCTTTCATTAATGAGCATATCATTTTCATGGTCTAGCAAATAGTGTTCTAAAGGATAACTAGGAGGTACAGCAATAGAAGCAAGACCAATAATTTCATCCTTACTAGGTAATTCTTACTCACGATGTTGTTTACTAAATTTAGAGAAATTAAACTCATGAACCATATCATCCAAGCCAATAGTAACAACATTCTTTTGGCAATCTATCCGAGCATTAACAGTGTTCAAGAAGGCTCTACCAAATATAATGGGACAAAAGCTATCTTGCGGAGAAGTAAGAACAAGAAAATCAGCAGGATATTTAGTTTTCCCACACAAGACTTCAACATCTCTAACAATTCCCATCGCTGAAATAGTATCTCTATTGGCAAGTTTAATTGTGACATCAATATCTTCTAACTCAGCAGGTGCAATTTCATGCTTGATTTCTTTATACAAGTCATAATGTATAACACTAGCACTAGCACCCATATCACATAAGCCATGATAACAATGATCTCCTATTTTAACAGAAATAACAGGCACGCCTACCACAGGTCTATGTTTATCTTTATCACAAGGCTTAGCAATTCTAGCAGTTTCACCATCGAACTGAATAACGTGCCTATCAATATTATCAGACAAGAGATCTTTAACAAGAGCAATATTAGGTTCTACTTTAACTTGCTCAGGAGGTGTATAAGTTCTAATATTGCATTTACGAACAACAGTTGAAGCTTTAGCATGATCCTTTACTCTAACAGGGAAAGGTGGTTTCTCAACAGACGAAGTAGGAACAATAGGATCATTATGAGTGACAGTCTTTTCTTCAACTTTAATAGGTGCAACTACTTTTACTTCTGTGGGAGGATGATATTTAAACCACTTCTCCTTAGGGAGATCAACATAAGTTGCAAAAGATTCACAGAAAGAAGCTACTATCTCAGGGTCAAGTCCATATTTAGTGCTAAACTTACAGAAAATATCGGTGTCCATAAAAGATTTAACACAATCAAACTTAGGTGTCGTACCTGACTCCTTACCTTCATAGAGGTCCCAATCTTCAGAGTTGCGTTTAATTCTATCCAATAAATTCCATTTAAATTCAATAGTCTTGATCATAAAAGAGCCAGCACAAGAAGTATCGAGCATGGTGCGATTGTTTTCAGAAAGCCGAGCATAAAAACTTTGCATAATTATTTCTCTCGAGAGCTCATGATTGGGGCATGAATATAACATTGATTTAAGCCTCCCCCAAGCTTGAGCGATGCTTTCTCCTTCGCGAGGCCAGAAATTATATCTATAATTGTGATCACGATGAACAAGATGCATAGGGTAATACTTTTGATGAAATTCCAACTTCAATCTTTTATAGTTCCATGATCTCATATCATCACATAGCCTATACCATATCAATGCGTCTCCCTTCAAAGATAAAGGGAAGACCTTCTTCTTAGCAACATCATCGGGTATACCTGCAAGCTTAAATAATCCACAAACTTCATCCACATATATTAAGTGCTCACCAGGATGCTTTGTTCCATCTCCTGTAAAAGGGTTAGCTAGCAGTTTTTCCATCATACCCGAAGGGAATTCAAAAGGAGTTTCATTTTCAATAGGTTCAGTAGGTTGAGGAGCAACTCTTTGCTCTACTGGACGGGGTGAAGATACCCCAAACAAGCCCCTCAGAGAATTACTTTCCATAGTAACAAGTGACAGTAAATTTCAGCACACTATATAAATTTTTCCTTACCAAATTCCACCTACCAAAGGCGCTACACTCCCCAGCAACGGCGCCAGAAAAGAGTCTTGATGACCCACAAGTATAGGGGATCTATCATAGTCCTTTCGGTAAGTAAGATTGTCGAACCCAACGAGGAGCAGAAGGAAATGATAAGCGGTTTTCAGCAAGGTATTCTCTGCAAGTACTGAAATAAGTGGTAACAGATAGTTTTGTGACAAGATAAATGATAACGAGCAACAAGTAACAAAAGTAAATAAAGTGCAGCAAGATGGCCCAATCCTTTTGTAGCAAAGGACAAGCTGGAAAAAACTCTTATAATAGAAAAGCGCTCCCAAGGACACATGGGAATATCATCAAGCTAGTTTTCATCATGTTCATATGATTCGCGTTCGGTACTTTGATAATTTGATATGTGGGTGGACCGGTGCTTGGGTGCTGTTCTTACTTGAACAAGCATCCCCCTTATGATTAACCTCTATTGCAAGCATCCGCAACTACAACAAAAGTATTAAGGTAAACCTAACCATAGCATCAAACATATGGATCCAAATCAGCCCCTTACGAAGCAACGCATAAACTAGGGTTTAAGCTTCTGTCACTCTAGCAACCCATCATCTACTTATTACTTCCCAATGCCTTCCTCTAGGCCCAAATAATGGTGAAGTGTTATGTAGTCGACGTTCACATAACACCACTAGAGGCTAGACAACATACATCTTATCAAAATATCAAACGAATACCAAATTCACATGACTACTAATAGCAAGACTTGTCCCTTGTCCTCAGGAACAAACGTAATTACTCATAAAGCATATTCATGTTCATAATCAGAGGGGTAATAATATGCATATAGGATCTGAACATATGATCTTCCACCAAATAAACCAACTAGAATCAACTACAAGGAGTAATCAACACTACTAGCAACCTACTAGCACCAATCCCGGGCTTTGAGACAAGAATTGGATACAAGAGATGAACTAGGGTTTGGAGATGAGATGGTGCTGGTGAAGATGTTGATGGAGATTGCCCTCTCCCGATGAGAGGAGCGTTGGTGATGACGATGGTGATGATTTCCCCCTCCCGGAGGGAAGTATCCCCGGCAGAACAGCTCTACCGGAGCTCTAGATTGGTTCCGCCTCGTGGCGGCAGAGTTTCATCCCGAAAGGTTGCTTCTAGTTTTTTCTCATCGAAAGACTTCATATAGGAGAAGATGGATGTCAGAGACCCACCAGGGGGCCCACGAGGTAGGGGCGCGCCCTAGGAGAGGGGGGGCGCCCCCCACCCTCGTGAGCAGGGAGTGGGCCCCCTGGCCTTCATCTTTGGTGAGGATTTTTCTTTATTTATTTTAAGATGTTCTGTGGAGTTTCAGGACTTTTGGAGTTGCGCAGAATTGGTCTCTAATATTTGCTCCTTTTCCAGCCCAAAATTCCAGCTGGCGGCATTCTCCCTCTTCATGTAAACCTTGTAAAATAAGAGAATAGCCATAAGTATTGTGACATTAGTAATGCAATAAATATCAACTCCCCCAAGCATAGACCTCGCTTGTCCTCAAGCCAAAAGCCGATAACAATAATATGTTGTCATGTTTAGAGGTAGAGGCGTCGATACAAATAAAATACGGACATGAAGGCATCATGATTATTCTCATAACAGCAACATATATAGATTTTGTCATATGATTACTTATGTTCAAGTGATGATCTATTCACAATGCAAGAGTATAAATCATAAACCTTGTTGGGCTCCAACAAACTATAATCTCAGCCATTGAAGCAATTGCAATTTATCATAACATCTGAAAGAGTCTATGTCAGAGCTTAAAAGCAAGTCCACATACTCAACTATCATTTAGTCCTTCATAATTGCTAACACTCACGCAATACTTGTGGTTACGGAGTTTTAATTGGACACAGAGAAAGATAGGGGCTTATAGTTTTGCCCCACAACCTTTTACCTCAAGGGTAATGTCAACAATAATGTTTCATGCTCCCCTACACCCAATTAGATATATATATCATGTTCTTTCCAACATGCTGAGCTTGCCAAAGGATAAAATGAAAAAGAAAAGGTGAAGATCACCGTGACTCTTGCATAAGGTATAAGATAATAATAAAAGATAGGCTCTTCGCAGAGGGAAGCAGAGGTTGCCATGCGCTTTTATGGTTAGATGCACAAAATCTCAATGTGAAAGAACGTCACTTTATATTGCCCCTTGTGAAGTGAACCTTTATTATGCAGTCCGTCGCTTTTATTACTTCCACATCACAAGATCGTATAAAGCTTATTTCTCCCACACCAATCAATCATACATATTTAGAGCAATTTTTATTGCTTTGCACCGATGACAACTTACTTGAAGGATCTTACTCAATCCATAGGTAGATATGGTGGACTCTCATGGCAAAACTGGTTTAAGGGTATTTGGAAGCACAAGTAGTATTTCTACTTGGTGCTAAGAATTTGGCTAGCATGAGGGGGAAAGGCAAGCTCAACAAGTTAGAGGATCCATGACAACATACTTTATCTCAGATATAAGAAAGACATAACTCATTACGTTGTCTTCCTTGTCCAACATCAACTCTTTAGCATGTCATATTTTAATGACTGCTCCCAATCATAAAAGATGTCAACGATAATATATCTATATGTGAAACCTCTCTTTCCTTATTACTTCCTATTAATTGCAACGATGACCAATGCTATGTTTACCAAGTCCCAAAAACTTTTAATCATCACACTCTTTCTATGTGAAGTCATTACTCTCAATAAGATCAATATGAAATCTTTGTTTCTTTTTATTCTTTTTAACTTTTCTTTTATTCACCCAAGATCATGGCAAAATAATCAAGCCCTTGACTCAACACTAATCTTTATTATATATAACTCACGGACTCGATTACAAAGAGAGAACATAAAGCAAAACTCAAAACTAGATCATGCCATAAACTTTATTCTACTAGATCAAGATACTACTAATAAGATCGAACTAAGAAAAACGGTAAAGGTAGGGGTTGTGATTGTGATACGATACCGGGGCACCTCACCCAAGCTTGGCAGTTGCCAAGGGGAGTGCCCATACCCATGTGATTATGTCTCCTTGGTTGGTGAAGAAGGTGGAGGTGTTGTTGATGATGCAGGCTTGTCGTCCATCTTCCAAGGCATAGGCTTACCATCATAGAAGGATGACCGAATCTCCGAGATCCTCAAATCTGCAGCCAAACTCATCCTTTTGAATCTATATTCATACTCACAGTTTTGGTTTTGCAGGTCATAGATTTGGGCTTGGAGGTGCTCGATCTTCTCATGAAGCTTGAAGATGGCCTCCCCGATGTTGTCAGCATCCAACTTGTGGTTTCTAGCGAACTCCACGATCATCATGTGGTTGGAGTTGAGTCCACGTTCCGCCATCCCTTGGCACTTGAAAACTTGTTGCTCCACTGCTTCGAGCCTCGTCTCCACGCTTCTGGTCCCCTTTGGTCCCTCTTCATCACGGATGTGCAGCAACCCATCACGCAACTCAATGGTTTGAGGGTGTCGCAGCACCTCCGCAAGGTAATGGTTGATGACCTTCTCGAAGAACTTGTCCTTGGAAGCACTTGGGGCCGTCATGATAACCTAGATCTGTCAGAAAAACAGCTCGGAACAAGAACAGAGGAGATTTGCGTGATACGGGAGTCAAAACCTTCGGGAGGTTATATAATGAATTTTTACCGACCAAAATACGTATCGTGCAATAAAACGGAGTCCGGAAGGCACACGAGGTGCTCACGAGGTAGGAGGGCGCGCCCACCACCCTCGTGGGGCCCTCGTGTCCTTCCCGGACTGCTACTTATCTTTCTACTTTTCTAAATATTCCAAAATGGAGAAATATTGCCTTAAAATTGTTTTGGAGGCGGTTTACTTACCGTACCACATACCTATTCCTTTTTGGAGTATGAAACATTCCAGAAAGTTTCCCTTATGTATTCCTCCGGGGTTACAGTTTCAATAATATTGGTTTCAACATTTATAGGATTACCTGAGATATAATGTTTGATTCTTTGACTGTTTACCACCTTCGGGTTTGTGCCTTCGAAGTTGTTGATCTTTATGGCACCGAAACGATAGACCTCTTTGATAACATAGGGGCCTTCCCATTTAGAGAGAAGTTTGCCTGCAAAAAATCTTAAACGAGAGTTGTATAGCAATACATAATCACCTACATTAAACTCACGCCTTTGTATCCTTTTGTCATGCCATCTTTTAACTTTTTATTTAGACAACTTGGCATTTTCATAAGCTTGGGGTTCTCCATTCATCAAGTGAGCTAATATCAAATAACCTCTTCTCACCGGCAAGTTTAAAATCATAGTTGAGCTCTTTAATAGCCCAATACGCCTTATGTTCTAGTTCGAGAGGTAAGTGACATGCTTTTCCATAAACCATTTCATACGGAGACATACTCATAGGATTTTTATATGCAGTTCTATAGGCCCATAATGCATCATCAAGTTTCTTGGACCAATTCTTTCTAGACCTATTAACAGTCTTTTGCAAAATTAATTTGAGCTCTCTATTGCTCAACTCTACTTGACCACTAGACTAAGGGTGATAAGGAGATGCAATTCTACGATTAACATCATATTTAGCAAGGATTTTACGGAAAGCATCATGAATAAAATGTGAACCACCGTCAGTCATTAAATATCTAGGGACTCCAAACCTCGGGAAAATAATTTCCTTAAGCATTTTAGTAGAAGTGTTATGATCAGCACTACTAGTTGGAATAGCTTCTACCCACTTAGTAACGTAATCAACAGCAACTAAAATATGAGTATATCCATTAGAGGCAGGAAAAGGTCCCATATAATCAAAGCCCCAAACATCAAATGGTTCAATAACAAGTGAATAATTCATAGGCATTTCTTGACGTCTACTAATATTACCAATTCTTTGACATTCATCACAAGACAAGACAAATTTACGGGCATCCTTGAAGAGAGTAGGCCAATAAAAACCAGATTGCAATACCTTATGTGCAGTTCTATCTCCAGCATGGTGTCCTCCATAAGCCTCGGAGTGACACTTGCGTAGGATCTATTCCTATTCATGCTCAGGTACACAACATCTAATAACACCATCTACTCCTTCTTTATAAAGATGTGGGTCATCCCAAAAGTAATGCCTGAAATCATAGAAAAACTTTTTCTTTTGCTGGTATGTGAAGCTAGGTGGTATAAACTTAGCAACAATATAATTAGCATAATCAGCATACCATGGAGTACTACGAGAAGTACTTATAACACTTAATTGTTCATCAGGAAAGCTATCTTTAATAGGTAGTGGGTCATCAAGAACATTCTCTAACCTAGACAAGTTGTCTGCAACGGGGTTCTCAGCTCCCTTTCTATCAACAATATGAAAATCAAATTCTTGTAGCAGGAGAACCCATCTGATGAGTCTAGGTTTAGCATCTTTCTTTTCCATAAGATATTTAATAGCAGCATGATTAGTGTGAATAGTTACTTTAGAATCAACAATATAAGGTCTGAACTTATCACAAGCGAATACAACTGCTAAGAGTTCTTTTTCAGTAGTAGCATAATATCTTTGAGCATTGTCTAGAGTCTTACTAGCATAGTGAATAACATTTAATTTCGTATCAACTCTTTGCCATAGGACAGCACCTACAGCATAATCACTAGCATCACACATAATTTCAAAGGGTAGGTTCCAATCAGGTGGCTGAACAACAGGTGCAGAGACTAATGCTTTCTTAAGTAGTCCAAATGCTTGTACACAATCATCATCAAAGACAAATGGTATATCTTTTTGTAATAAATTAGTCAGAGGCCGAGAAATTTTTGAGAAGTCCTTAATGAACCTCCTATAAAATCCAGCGTGACCAAGGAAACTTCTTATGCCTTTGATGTCCTTGGGACATGGCATCTTTTCAATAGCATCAACATCAGCTTCAATACCTCTTTCACAAACTCTGTGCCCCAAGACAATACCTTCATTAACCATAAAGTGGCACTTTTCCCAATTCAAGACAAGATTAGTTTCTTCACATCTCTGCAAAACTCGATCAAGATTGCTCAAGCAATCATCAAAAGAGGAACCATAGATGGAAAAGTCGTCCATGAAAACCTCACAAATCTTTTCACAAAAGTCAGAGAATATAGCCATCATGCATCTTTGAAAGGTAGCAGGTGCATTACATAAACCAAAAGGCATACGTCTATAAGCAAAAGTACCAAAAGGGCATGTAAAAGTAGTCTTTGATTGATCTCTAGCCGACACAGGTATTTGAGAGAAACTAGAATAACCATCTAGAAAGCAGTAATGTGTATGTTTGCATAATCTTTCTAGCATTTGATCAATAAAAGGTAAGGGGTAATGATCTTTCTTAGTAGCCTTATTTAATTTGCGGAGATCAATTACCATCCTATAACCTGTGATAATTCTTTGTGGAATCAATTCATCTCTATCATTAGGAACAATAGTGATACCTCCCTTCTTAGGGACACAATGGACAAGACTTACCCACTGACTATCAGCAATGGGATAGATTATACCTGCCTCCAGAAGCTTCAGTATTTCTTTTCTTAGCACTTCTTTCATTTTAGGATTCAGACGTCGTTGAGGATCACGAACTGGTTTGGCGTCCGCCTCCAAATTTATTTTATGTTGACATAGAGTGGGACTAATGCCCTTAAGATCATCAAGAGTATATCCAATAGCAGCACCGTGCTTCTTCAGAGTTTTTAGCAATCTTTCTTCTTCATGCTCTGAAAGGTTAGCACTAATAATAACAGAATATATCTTCTTTTCATCAAGATAAGCATATTTAAGATTATTAGGCAATGGTTTAAGCTCAAACACGGGATCGCCCTTGGGTGGAGGAGGATCCCCTAAACTTTCAACAGGAAAATTGTGTTGCAGAATAGGTTCCTATTTAAAGTATACTTCATGTATTTCCCTTCTTTCATTCATGAACATATCATTTTCATGGTCTAGCAAATAGTGTTCTAAAGGATAACTAGGAGGTACGGCAATAGAAGCAAGACCAATAATTTCATCCTTACTAGGTAATTCTTCCTCACGATGTTGTTTACTAAATTTAGAGAAATTAAACTCATGAACCATATCATCCAAGCCAATAGTAACAACATTCTTTTCGCAATCTATCGGAGCATTAACAGTGTTCAAGAAGGGTCTACCAAATATAATGGGACAAAAGCTATCTTGCGGAGAAGTAAGAACAAGAAAATCAGCAGGATATTTAGTTTTCCCACACAAGACTTCAACATCTCTAACAATTCCCATTGCTGAAATAGTATCTCTATTGGCAAGTTTAATTGTGACATCAATATCTTCTAACTCAGCAGGTGCAATTTCATGCTTGATTTCTTTATACAAGTCATAATGTATAACACTAGCACTAGCACCCATATCACATAAGCCATGATAACAATGATCTCCTATTTTAACAGAAATAACAGGCACGCCTACCACAGGTCTATGTTTATCTTTATCACAAGGCTTAGCAATTCTAGCAGTTTCACCATCGAACTGAATAACGTGCCTATCAATATTATCAGACAAGAGATCTTTAACAAGAGCAATATTAGGTTCTACTTTAACTTGCTCAGGAGGTGTATAAGTTATAATATTGCTTTTACGAACAACAGTTGAAGCTTTAGCATGATCCTTTACTCTAACAGGGAAAGGTGGTTTCTCAACAGACGAAGTAGGAACAATAGGATCATTATAAGTGACAGTCTTTTCTTCAACTTTAATAGGTGCGGCTACTTTTACTTCTATGGGAGGATGATATTTAAACCACTTCTTCTTAGGGAGATCAACATAAGTAGCAAAAGATTCACAGAAAGAGGCTACTTTCTCAGAGTCGAGTCCATATTTAGTGCTAAACTTACGGAAAATATTGGTGTCCATAAAAGATTTAACACAATCAAACTTAGGTGTCATACCTGACTCCTTACCTTCATCGAGGTCCCAATCTTCAGAGTTGCGTTTAATTCTATCCAATAAATTCCATTTAAATTCAATAGTCTTCATCATAAAAGAGCCAGCACAAGAAGTATCAAGCATGGTGCGATTGTTTTCAGAAAGCCGGGCATAAAAACTTTGCATAATTATTTCTCTCGAGAGCTCATGATTGGGGCATGAATATAACATTAATTTAAGCCACCCCCAAGCTTGAGCGATGCTTTCTCCTTCGCGAGGCCAGAAATTATATATATAATTGCTATCATGATGAACAAGATGCATAGGGTAATACTTTTGATGAAACTCCAACTTCAATCTTTTATAGTTCCATGATCTCATATCATCACATAGCCTATACCATATCAATGCGTCTCCCTTCAAAGATAAAGGGAAGACCTTCTTCTTAGCAAAATCATCGGGTATACCTTAAATAATCCACAAACTTCATCCACGTATATTAAGTGCTCATCAAGATGCTTTGTTCCATCTCCTGTAAAAGGGTTAGCTAGCAGTTTTTCCATCATACCCGAAGGGAATTCAGAAGGAGTTTCATTTTCAATAGGTTCAGTAGGTTGAGGAGCAACTCTTTGCTCTACTGGACGGGGTGAAGATACCCCGAACAAGCCCCTCAGAGAATTACTTTCCATAGTAACAAGTGACAGTAAATTTTAGCACACTATATAAATTTTTCCTTACCAAATTCCACCTACCAAAGGCGCTACACTCCCCGGCAACGGCGCCAGAAAAGAGTCTTGATGACCCACAAGTATAGGGTATCTATCGTAGTACTTTCGATAAGTAAGAGTGTCGAACCCAACGAGGAGCAGAAGGAAATGATAAGCGGTTTTCAGCAAGGTATTCGCTGCAAGTACTGAAATAAGTGGTAACAGATAGTTTTGTGACAAGATAAATGATAACGAGCAACAAGTAACAAAAGTAAATAAAGTGTAGCAAGATGGCCCAATCCTTTTGTAGCAAAGGACAAGCCGCAACAAACTCTTATAATAGGAAAAGCACTCCCGAGGACACATGGGAATATCATCAAGCTAGTTTTCATCACGTTCATATGATTCGCGTTCGGTACTTTGATAATTTGATATGTGGGTGGACCGGTGCTTGGGTGCTGTTCTTACTTGAACAAGCATCCCACTTATGATTAACCTCTATTGCAAGCATCTGCAACTACAACAAAAGTATTAAGGTAAACCTAACCATAGCATGAAACATATGGATCCAAATCAGCCCCTTACGAAGCAACGCATAAACTAGGGTTTAAGCTTCTGTCACTCTAGCAACCCATCATCTACTTATTACTTCCCAATGCCTTCCTCTAGGCCCAAATAATGGTGAAGTGTTATGTAGTCGACGTTCAGATAACACCACTAGAGGCTAGACAACATACATCTTATCAAAATATCAAACGAATACCAAATTCACATGACTACTAATAGCAAGACTTCTCCCTTGTCCTCAGGAACAAACGTAATTACTCACAAAGCATATTCATGTTCATAATCAGAGGGGTAATAATATGCATATAGGATCTGAACATATGATCTTCCACCATATAGACCAACTAGCATCAACTACAAGGAGTAATCAACACTACTAGCAACCTACTAGCACCAATCTCGGGCTTTGAGACAAGAATTGGATACAATAGATGAACTAGGATTTGGAGATGAGATGGTGCTGGTGAACATGTTGATGGAGATTGCCCTCTCCCGATGAGAGGAGCGTTGGTGATGACGATGGTGATGATTTCCCCCTCCCAGAGGGAAGTATCCCCGGCAGAACAGCTCTGCCGGAGCTCTAGATTGGTTCCGCCAAGGTTCCGCCTCGTGGCGCCAGAGTTTCGTCCCGAAAGGTTGCTTCTGGTTTTTTCTCATTGAAAGACTTCATATAGGAGAAGATGGACGTCGGAGACCCACCATGGGGCCCACGAGGTAGGGGGCGCGCCCTAGGAGGGGGGCGCGCCCCCACCATCATGAGCAGGGTGTGGGCCCCCTGGCCTTCATCTTTGGCGAGGATTTTTCTTTATTTATTTTAAGATGTTCCGTGAAGTTTTAGGACTTTTGGAGTTACACAGAATAGGTCTCTAATATTTGCTCCTTTTCCAGCCAGAATTCCAGCTGCCGGCATTCTCCCTCTTCATGTAAACCTTGTAAAATAAGAGAGAATAGCCATAAGTATTGTGACATAAAGTGAAATAACAGCCCATAATGCAATAAATATCGATATAAAAGCATGATGCAAAATGGACGTATCAAGCCGCCGCGAAGCTCCACTGAAGTGCCAGAGCTGCTCGGAAGTGTCGCCGAAGCTGCAATGAAGCTTCGCTGGCGTCGTCGTCGGTTCTGCGTTTGAAGTTTCTCTACGGCGCGTGGTGTTGCCATGGAGCAGCACCCTGGCAGCTCCTGAGCTGCGATGCAGCAGTCGCCGACGGCTCCAGTGCCGAGATGTCGCAGGCAGAGGTCCCGCGGCGGGAGGTGTTGTGTTATGCCGTTTATTCAAAGGAAGTGTCATGTCTAGATTTAATGAAGATGGAATCAAGAGGCTGTAATCAATTATAGGTGGGAAAATTGGACGGCTAGTTAGGCGGCTGATCTTTTGCAAAGATCAGCCGGTTGATTTGTAGTAGCCGCCATATTATTATTATTTTGAGTAAATAATAGATATCTTTTTAGGGGGGAGTAAAAAAGAGGCAGTGTATAATGTCAAAAGAAGAAGTTTTCCTTTTTTTGAGGGGTGAAAAAACTTTTATTCATCACCAAATTCCACATGATGTGGGATACAACGAGGGTCATGGGGGTGCCAAACCAGACATGGCGTCCCAAACCCGAAAGAGAAAAACGAGCTAATCTATGTGCTTCATAATTAACAGCACGTCCCTCGAAAATGAAATCAGAATTAAATAACGAGGCTTTTGCCCTAATCTCATCAATGATTGCCCCATGAGCCCCTAGGGTTCCTTTAGAGATGTCGGACACCACTTGCTTACAGTCGCTGGAGATGACACAGTTCATCGGGTTTAGATCCTCCGCAAGGGCTAACGCCTCCCTGCATGATACTGCCTCCAATGTGGTTGGGTTGCTCACGCCATAAACGACCAGCACCGAGCTACCCAGATAATTTCCTCTGTCATCCCTGCAGATAGCTGCTGCAGCTCCACCTCCCTCATGCCTGACAGCAGCATCCACATGGATCTTGGCATAACCCTGTGGTGGAGCCTTGGCTCTTGGCCGGGAAGATGTAGAAGGTATATTTGCCCGATCTGCTACAGGATTTTGTTGATCTGCTACTAGTTGTAGATCATCGATGAATCTACGTATGAATGCTTGAGTAGATTGTGGACTCTGAAAAATCCCTTCATGTATTGCTTTCCTCCTAGCTGACCAGATGGCCCATAATGTGACCGATAGCAGCACAAACATGCCATGCTCAAGTGACTCCTTCAATGTAAATAGCCTGTGCTTGGCAGAAGGCTCCATCACCATCATCATTTTATGTGCAAGCTCGTCATCACTCAACGCCTAGACGCATCTTGATGCAGCACATTCCACTAAGGAGTGCCTCCATGAATCTGGTGCTCCACACAATCCGCAGCTAGTCGAGTCAGCCATGTGTCGGTGTGCTCTTATGTCATTTGTTGGCAAGGAATGTTTTGAAAGTCGCCAGACAAACATTCTAACCTTTGCCGGGACACTCGTTTTCCATAGAGATTTCCAAGCGCCTTCCTCAATGTTTGTACTTGAAGAGCCGGAGTTGCCATCGAGCCAAGCCTCTCTCCGTTGCTTAGTGGCCACTAGCATTATGTATGCTGATTTTACTAAAACACCTCCATGCTTCTCGTAATGCCAGCTCCAGAAGTCAGGCAAATTGCGGGTGCATAGGGGGATGCCCAATATCACTCGAGTGTCCATTGGCAAGAAGGTCGCTTCAACTTTGGCGCGTCCCATGACGCGGATGTGTGGTCGATGAGCTTTGACACTATGGACGGCGGGTTCGCTGTCATGCACCCATACGTCCATAGCATCTCCTCCCGTGGTATCCAGTTGTCCCGCCATATGTGTGTTGTCTCTCCGTTTCCGATCCGTCTGATCTGCCTTCGACTATAGCTCTCCAGACTTGGCTAGGGTGACCGCCAAGAGTGGCTTGGAGAATGTCAGACTGTAGATAGTAGATGCTTCTTAAAAGTCTGGCACATAGAGTCTCGGGGTGCTGCAACAACCTCCACGCTTGCCTAGCTAGCATGGCAAGGTTGAACAATTCAAAGTCCTTGAAACCTAGACTGCCCATCCCTTTTGGTTGTTTCATTGTTTGCCAAGAAACCCAATGTGGTTTTCTTTTTCCGTCCTTGCTGCCCCACCAAAACTTCCTTATCAACATACTCAGATGTTCACATAGGCCCCTAGGTAGTTTGAAACATGACATGGAGAAGACATGCACTGCTTGAGCCATTGACTTGACTAGAACCTCCTTGCCAGCTGATGACATGATGTTTTCAATCCATCCCTGCACCTTGCTCCACAATCGGTCTTTTAAATACTTAAAGGCACCATTTTTTTGAATTTCCAATATCTGATGGCATCCCCAGGTATTTGTCATTAAGAGTTTCATTGGGAACATTTAACAAAGCTTTTATCTCACCCTTAAGCTCTCGGGAACCCCCTTACTGAAGAAGATCAAGGATTTTGAGTAGTTAATTCGTTGCCCTGTCGCCTGACAATAGGTATTCAGAACTTGGTTGACCTCAGTAGCACCCACACTATTGGCCTTGAAGAACAGCAGGCTGCCATCTGCAAATAGGAGATGATTCACTAGTGGCACCGTAGGTGCAACCTGTAAACCATGCAAATTGGATGACTCTTCTCTGGATTTTAAAAGGCACGAAAGGCCCTCTACTGCCAACAAAAACAAGTATGGAGATATTGGGTCCCCTGTCTGATTCCTCTCGAGGGTATAAACTCTTGCAATTTCTTCCCATTGAAAAGCACAGAAAACTTCACTGTGGTAACTAGGCTCATCACTATATCCACCCACCTATCAGTGAAGCCCGACTTAAGCATTATAGCCCTCAAGTACTCCCACTCGACCCTGTCATAGACTTTTGTCATGTCAAGCTTCAAGGCACATGACTGATGCTTTTTGGCTTTGCTCCTTTTCATAAAGTGCAAACACTCATAAGCTATGATGATGTTGTCAGTTATCAATCTGCCCGGGACAAAAGCCGACTGCTCCTCAGAAATAATGTCAGGTAAGACTGATTTGAGCCTGTTAGCTATTACCTTCGATGCTATCTTGTACAAGACATTGAATAAGCTAATGGGACAAAACTGGGACAATAGTGTAGGGTTTTTTACCTTGGGGATCAATACCAGCACCGTTTCATTGATGCATTTGGCTGACTCTGTGCCCTCCACTATTTTCAGTACCACCTTTGTAATGTCATCACCACATATTTCCCAATGACACTGGAAAAAATATGCTGGGTATCCATCAGGGCCTGGAGCTTTGATAGGGAACATTTGGAATAGTGCGGTCTTGACTTCATCTCAACTGTACAGGGCATTCAGTGTGTCGTTCATGGCCTGAGTGACTTTTCGTGGAACAATATCAAGGTCCTCCCTCATATTAGTAACCCCCTCCGAGGTGTACAGGTTCTCGTAAAAGGAAGTTGCCAATGCCTCCATCTCAGCTAGATTTTCTGTCATTTGACCGTCTGGTCGCTGTAGCATTTTAATTTGATTTTTTCTCCTTCTCCTACTAGCCCGCACATGAAAAAGATATGTGTTCTTGTCCCCATGCACAAGCCACTCCAACCTGGCCCTTTGCCGCCACAGCATCTCCTCACGGTGGTAAAGCTCAGTCAAGCGGTCAACCACCTTATTTTCCAAATGATTAGGACCCGATCTGCCTTGGATTTGCCGTAACTCTTGTAGCTGGTTTTTTAATTGAGAGATTTCCTGCCTGACATTACCGAAATGTGTGCGGTCCCAATACGACAAGTCGCCCACCAGTGACTGTAGCCTGCCCTGTAGTGCGCTGACAGAATCTGCGGTCTCTCCTGCCCATGTTGTCTGCACAACTGCCGGCAAAGTCTCATCCCTCTCCCAACATATTTCGTATTTAAAAGGTCGTGGGACCCTTCTGCATGCATGCACGTCGCTGTACTGCACTAGCAGTTCTACGTGGTCTGTAGCTGCCGTGGTCAAATGCCGAAGCTCTGCCCCTGGAAAGGCAATGGACCAAGATGGGTTGGCTACTCCCTTATCCAATCCGACCCTTGTAAAAGTGCCTCCTGTCACCCTTTTTACAAACGGCCAACTCGTCCCTGAGTAGCCAATGTCAGACAGGCCGCATGTATCTAGTGCATCTCGGAACAAATCCATCTGAGCTTGGCTTCGGTTCCCCACACCATCATGTTCGTGTGCATGGATTTCTTCATTAAAATCACCCACCACCAACCAGGGCATTGAGTTGGTTCATTCAATACCATGGAGCATGTCCCATGTTCTGTAACGTTCATTTGTTCTTGCCTCTCTATAGACGAAAGTTACCCTAGTCTGAATGTCCATCATCTCATCAACTATAACATCAATATGATACTATGAGTAACCCACAACCTCAAGCTTTATTTCTTCATTCCAAAAAAAACCTAGCCCTCCACTTCTACCAGAACTACTTACAGCAAAGCTTTTATTGTAGCCTAAAGAACCAACCAAGTTTTCAACTCTAGAACCCTCTATTTGTGTTTCAAGGATACATGTGATAGAGGGGGCATGTTGCCTCGTGAGATCACAAAGCTCACGAACTGTCGCGGGTTTGCCAGCCCCGCGACAGTTCCAACACAAAAGATTCATTGCGCTAGGCGCGACCCCGCGTGGGAGCCCGCCAAACGCGCATCATCAATGTTCAGAACTAGGTTCTTGACCATGGTGTTGTCGCTCAAGGGTAGAGTTATCTTGGTCCTCTTTGGTTCTTGCTTCGACGGAGAGCTAGTTGAAGGCTCTGGTGGAGGCGGCAAAAGTAACGGATTGCTTGCAAGCGTAGTGGATGTAGACCTTTTTAGTACTGCACCCCTCTTCCTATTGTTTTCTGCTTCCTCCATAGAAACATCTCCTGCATGATCTTCCGGTTTCTGGTCCTGCCAGTCCCGCTGGTTCCTCTATGATGCCCCATGTCCACGCCCATGGCCGCTTCCCTGACGTCCACGTCCTCTTCCCTCTCCTGGCCCCCATCTCGAGCCTCTAAACCAAGACACCCTCAGGTTTTTGAAAACCAGGGCTTGAGGTGGATGAATGCCGTCACCATGTTCCTTGAATTGATGACCCAGATGGCAACACACAGCACACCAATCAGTCAATCTTTCGTATTTAACCAAGAAAAACTTCCTCTTGCCTTCCTTCACCACCGAGACAGCATTCTTGAGAGGTTTATGGACATTTATCTTCACCCTGACACGCACAAAGTTACCCTCAAAATCTTGGGACTTCGGCTCAGCATATATGAGTTCACCGATTTTTCCAGCCAGTGCTTTCACCATCGGGAAGTAACCATCAGGCAGGTCGTGTATCTAGACCCACATATCCAGCATATCCAAGTTAACTTCTGATGGCTTTGTGAATCCATCATACTCGTCCAGAACAACCGCATTGCCCTTGAAAGTCCATGGACCCTCCGCCATGACACGCTCCCAATCGCCCAAACACGAAAACTGCATCGTGTATAGATTGCTCTCAAGCGGGCGGATTTTCACTTCCTGGGCCAGATCCCATGCAGCCCTCATGTTGCGGAAGAACCAATACTGGTTGTATTCTTTTGGAGTATGAACCCTTGCAACGGCCATCCACCTGACAGCCGCATCTGCTGGGACCTGTTGATCCTCGAAGACCACGTCATCTAGGTCATCTTCCGTTAAACCCAGATTCTTCATCATCTCCTCAACATCATTTGTTCCCGAGCCCGTGCCTGAATCCGAAATTGCCATCAATGCAAAACCCTAACCCGACGAAACAAGAGAAATCACCGGGCGGAGAGACCCTAGCTACCCTCTTACACCCCAAAAACCCTAGCTAGTCCGAGATCGGGCAGCGATGCGAGATCGCCCCGTGTTCAGTCCAAGTCCGGCCAGGGATCAGGGGTAAGATCGGCGAGGGGAGAGGTAGATCTCAACGGCGGCTCCCAGAGTCGCCGAGAGGACGGCTAACCCTAACGCGAGGGGAGATTTTTTTTATTTGATGATAAAAGAAGAAGTTTTCCTATCAGGGACGGGGCGGCGATTGGGCTTTTGGATTCAAGTATAGGCGGGCTGGCCAGAGAAGCCCAACCCCGAAGTCCCAAACCCCCAACCTGGCCTCATCCCCAAATCCCCCACCCACAGAGAAAGCTAGTACGGAGTAAAAGTTACTCACAAAAAAATAGAAAATTGGATATTTGCCACTTTCAATACGTGGCTTCTCAAAATTGCCACTTCCAAGATGGGCTTCGCAAAATTGCCACTTTGCTCATTGGCTCCTTGATTACCATACCACTTCCCTCCTTTTAGTGATTTTCCTTTTTCCTTTTCCATTCATAAGCAGGGGAAAAGACCAAACTGCCCCTGATTCTATACACGTACATAGTATCTGATTGATACTAATTGATACGAGAGCAGCGCACCGGCCGCCAAGAATATCGTTTGTGTTGCCCCTGATTCTTCTTGACGGCAGAGTGTCGCAGATGGCTTAGACCTCGCGTGCCACCGATCTTCTCAACATCCCGTGCCGCCGATCTCGTCAACGCCGTGTGCCGCTGTTCTCGTCGCCGCGTTCATGGATTGTGGACGGTATCGTATTGAGCCTTAGTCTGTTCTGTTAAAAAATCTATAGCGATTGATCTCTCCTTGCATGGCTCGTTAACAAAGCACTGCATCATGTGAGTATGGAATCTGCGGAAACTACAATCGTGATTCCTAAACTGCTCCCTGCTAGGTGAAACGATAGCCTACATCCATAGTTTACATCTAATTCTGATAGCCTATATCTAAATCAAGAAAGGGTGGGAAAGGTCGTTGTTATCTGGCATCTAATTCTGGGAGCAGTACTAGGTATAGTAAGAATGCAAAAAAGAAAGTGATGTGTATTCACTAAAGTAGAAAGAGCAGAGTCCTCACAACCACTAGTTCAACAGAGCCGAACCTTGAAAAACTTATTTCTTCCTGAAATCATAATGAGAGGTAAAAGTTATCCTAATTGTAAAGGCAGTAGAATTTTGAAATAGTAGAATTTTCGAATCATCATGCATCAATGAAGAAGGGAAATAGTAAACAATCTGGAGGAATTTGTGTTCAGCTACATATATGCTTTGTAAAAATCTGATCGTGACTTTTGACATGTTTCTGACCGCTAACCCAAACTTGTCTTCATGTTTTCTTAATTGTTTCAAGTAGGCATGACCCAGAGGTTGTGTTGGGGAGCAGTACTGAGGATCCATCGTTACAGGTTGAGGCAACGTCAATTTCAGAAGTCGATTGTGATAACTTGCAAATAGTGGAGACACATGATGAAGAAGGTAGAATTGAACTACTGAGTGAGGATCAGTTATGTGAAATTTTGGGCTTGCAGGATGAAGAAGAGAAAAAAGGTAAGAGTGAACCAAAGGGTCGTAGAATGGTTGAGCTGGGCAGTGACAATGATGGTGCTGCCATTCCTGTTAGTGACGTCATACCAAATGAGGTAGTGATTACATATGATAAGGACCACCCAAAAATGGACCTTGGCACAATGTACCCATCAATGAAGGAATTTAGGTTAGCAGTGAGGCAATTTTCCATCAATGAGGAGTTTGATATAGGCACGGAGAAGTCGGATAAAAAGAGATTTAGAGGGTTCTGCAAGACATGTGAGGATTGTCCTTGGAGGATTGTTGGCAGCCTACAGGATGATAAATGTACTGTAAAGGTGAAATATGGCTAACTATATAACCTCCATTCATTATTTAATTTTTGTATCTCTGTGTATGTCTATTTACTATATAACTTTCCTTCATTTTTAAATTCTATATGTGCAGATCACAGTTTTAGTTGATCAACATGATTGTGTTTCAAGCAGCAGAGTGAAGACCATAACGCCATCGCAAGACTGGGTAGCTAACAAGGCTGTGAGTATCCTTAGGAGTTCACCTAATATGGGTGCTAAAGAACTACAAAAAAAGTTGCAAGAACAATACAAAGTCACGATTCTATATGACACGGTCTGGAGGGGGAAAGAAAAAGCTCTTCCAGAGGTTTATGGTAAATGGGAAGAGAGTTTTGTGATGTTATATAAATGGAAGGCTGAGGTACTGAAGAGGTCACCTAGAAGTGTTGTGGAGATTGAAGTACTAGAAATAGATGGTAATGTGTATTTTCATCGGGTTTTTTGTGCACTTAAACCATGCATTGATGGCTTTTTGGAAGGATGTAGGCCACATCTGAGTATAGATTCTACTGCATTGAATGGAAGGTGGAATGGCCATTTAGCCTCAGCTACGGCAGTTGATGGTCACAATTGGATGTATCCACTTGCTTTTGGGTTCATTGCGTCTGAGACAGAAGACAATTGGACATGGTTTATGAATCAACTTAAGATGGCAATAGGAGATCCTCCACTGCTTGCAGTGTGCACAGATGCTTGCAAAGGCTTGGAGAATGCGGTGAAGAATGTGTTTCCCAATGCTGAACAAAGGGAATGTTTTTACCATCTTATGAAGAATTTTTCAAAAAGGTTCCATTGCTTTGGAAGGATGTACCCTGCAGCAAGGGCTTAAAGGGAAGATGTGTTCACTAAACATATGGCAGCAATCATTAAACAATCAGATGAGGTATGAAAATGGTTGAGTCAGTACCACACTCTGAAGTGGATGAGGTGTGTCTTCAATCCAGATATCAAGTGTGACTATATCACTAATAATGTAGCAGAGGTTTTTAACAACTGGATCCGAGACATTAAGGGTTTACCTGTTGCTGAACTAGTTGATAAGATTAGAGAGATGATCATGCTTTTGTGGAGGAAGAGGAGAAGGATTGGAGAAAGGCTACCACCTGGACGGATACTACCGGCAATTATGGTTCAGTTGAGAGCAAATACTAGAGGTTTGGGGCACTTAAAAGTAGTGGAATCTGCTAATTGGAGTGCAGAGGTGTGGGATAATAGCAAGAACTGTGAAAGGCATGTCATGAAGCTAAATCAGCAGACGTGTACTTGTCTTGAATGGCAGCACACTGGTAAGCCATGTCAACATGTCTTGGCCTTTGTGACATCCCAAAAGAGAGTAAACCTTGAACAATTTGTGCATGAGTACTACTCGGTGGACGGATTCAAGGCTGCTTATGGGAGAGAGATTGAGCCAATGACAGATAAATCACAATGGCCACGTGTGGAGCTACCATTTGTTGTGGGGGCACCACTTGCGAAAAGAAATAAAGGAAGACAAAGGAAATTGAGGATCAAAGGATGTCTTGAAGGTGGCCACAAGAAAAAAGGTGCCAATGATGCTCCCAAGGATGATAGCACTGCTCCCACCAATTCTAAGGGAAAGAAAATGATTAGAGGGCCAGTGACTTGCAAGAAATGTGGCGAAAAGGGTCATAGGCAAGCTAGTTACAAGTGTCCACTCAATGGAACCAAAAAAAGGCAAGTGTTTTTCTTTCAGTCAAAGCTTAAATTATCACATCATACCAAAAATAATTTTTCTTGTTGAATTGCAGGAAGAGGAAGCCTAGAAAGAACAGTACAAAAGCTAGGCCAGCTGAACCTAGCACCCCACAAAGACCTACTAGAGAACAAATATTGCAGGACAGTCCAAGCATGGTCACTAGAAGGTAAGCTGCAAATGTTCAGCAATGTCCAAATGGGGAACAAAAATACTTTATCTAAATGTGATAATATATATGTGTGCAGCTGCCTTGCTATCTTGTTGGGAGAGGGTAGTTCTTCACAAACCACTAGAACTACCCCAGAGAGGATGCCAACAGCAGCTCCACCAAAGAAGATGACCCCAAGGAGGATGCCAACAGCAGCTCCACCGAAGAAGATGACTCCAAAGAGGAAGCTACCAGTTGGATGAATGATCTGTTTGAGATGGCATTATGTCAGATGTGAACAAGTACTTTCAATATGCTTGTTATGAAGAAGTGAACTCACTAGTAGTTCTACTCAGTGTGTTGCTTATGTGAGATATGAACTCACAATTTCAATTAGCTTGGAACTCAAAATTTAAGTGACTCGTGAGATGCAACAAATTATGCCCAGTTTATGTCTCATTATTATTATTCTCATGTCGACGTACTGTGTGGATATATAGCAGATTATGCTTAGTTTTTGTCGTTTAAAGTATGGTTGTTCCAAAATTGTGGTCTGGTCAATACACTCATATTGTAGAAATTTGTGGTCTGCTGTGTGGATATAAATATCCAACATTTAGCTAGAGTACATCCTTCAAACAAAATGAGAGAATGTCAGGTACAGTCATATAACCAGCAGCACATTTGGGAACGTCTTGCATTCTGACTCAAATTCAGGACAGTTCAGAACATCTTGCATTCTGGTGAAAATTCAGGTAGGAAAATGGATACCGAAGCAACCCAGGGAACTGAAAAATAGTACTATATCATACATGTGATATACCGTCATGGTTTTAAATGCCATAAAACAATCTTGTATGAATCCTAACAGAACAATCTCGTAAGATCTAATTTCAGCAATCATCCCATCTTCTCTTATTGCTTGATCTCTCAACACTGAAGAAGACAACATGGGGAGCAGCAGCTGTCCTCTGCTCTGCTCTTATGCGAATTCTCTGCCGCAGGACCGTGGCTGCGATGCTCGCCGACGCGCTGGGCTGCGGCTTCGTCGAGGCGGACGACCACCACTCCCACGCCAACAAAGGTACTACCTGCAGTGCCATGTCTGAAGCTTCTTCACCTGAGAGCAAACTCTGAACTTCTGTGTCCCTTCCCTGCCCATGTCGAACAAAACAGAGAAGATGAGCAGGGGCGTCCCGCTCACGGACGAGGACCGCCTTCCATGGCCGGAGTCGCTGCACGACGCCATCAGAGAGCGGCTGGACCGCGGCGAGGACGTCGCCGTCAGCTGCTCGGCGCTGCGGCTCAAGTATCAGCCGAGCGCGGCGAGACCGGGACGAGCGGCGCGAGTACCGTGCAGGCGGCCGGACTGAGCGGCTATGGCGCGCGGGCACAAGAGGGACCGGCGATAGCGGTCGGGCCGAGCGAGCGATGACGGCGACCAGGCAGGCTGCGTCAGCAGCTGCTTGTGTGGTTCGTTCTCTCCTCTGCTCAAACAAGAATACCAGATGCAGATAATCAGATCTCAGTACGTAGTATATTGTATACATAGAATCAGGGGCAGTTTGGTCGTTTCCTGTGCTTATAAATGGAAAAGGAAAAAAGAAAATCACTAAAAGGAGGAAAGTGGCATAGTAATCAAGGAGCGAACGAGCAAAGTGGCAATATTGCGAAGTTCAATGGAGAGGGCTACTCCATCAAGCTCGAGCCGGAGGTGGACCAACCGCGCACGGGGGCCCCTGCTCTCCCGCCCCCACCGCCACCACCCGCGGGTCGGGGCCCAGGGGATCAAGACAAGGACAAGCGCAAGGACAAGGATCCGGAACAAGAAGCCAGCATGGAGGAGGACGACTCCATCGATACCGCGGCCTGGGACAAGCTCGGGATCTCTACGGCGGGCCCTGCCACGCCGGTGGAGGGGGTCGTGGGGCTGCGGGCTGCGCTGGGGTCGGGCCTAGAGGGGATGTCCATCTCGATCCCCAACCAGTACGGCTCAAACATGGGGCCGGTTTCCTCACCCCCCTTGGGCGTGGCCCCGGCTCCGGTGGAGGGTTTGGGCGGAGGCGTCTCGCCGTTCGCGCTCTCCCCCAACCCCTTGCGGCTCCGTTCGGTGGGTACTCCGGGGTCCGGTGGACGTGGCTCCACCCTGAGCGGCTCGGTCAAGCCGATGAAGAAGACGGCGGTGCGCAAGGTCAGCGCGGAGGTGGTGCGCGCGATGGAATCGCTGGGGGCGCCTCCCACGCCTCGACAGTCGGTCATGGCACTGGCGGCCCCAACCTTGCCACCCGTCGCTGATCCGCTAATGCAAGAGGCGGCCAAGACGGCGACGATCGCCAATGCCAAGCGTACCAAGACGGTGCCGGCGGCTCCGGTCCGCACAAGCTCACGCTCCAAGGGGGCCAAGGGTAACATGCCGTCGCTGCAGCGGGCGCAACTCCTCCAGGCGCAGAAGAACATGGAGATCTCAGGTAATCCTCCGCCTCGCTTCACGGTTCTTGATTCCTTTTCGGACGACCACTTGCATGAGGTGTTGGAAGCGAGCAGTGTGGTTTCTTCTGGTGAGGGGGGAGTCAGGGAGCTTATTTCGCTCGTTCGCGCCAAGGAGATGGCGCAGGCAGCGCTCGCGGCTGCTGCGGCAGCGCGTGCTGTCCAGAGGCCCGGTGAGCCCGAGGGAGGGGCCACCGCGGCTCTCTCCATGCCCGAAGAGCCCCCTCCCTCGCCTTGCCGTGGCAGGGTGAGGTGCGTGGCTAAGGCGGTCACCTCGCGAGGTGTCCGGCTCCGCAACCGAGTCATCTAGATGCGGGCCATCTTTTGGAACATCCATGGCTTTGGCCATGCGGGGCGTCGGACGCAACTTAAGGAGTACATGCGTAGAGAGGACGTCGATATCATGGGGCTGGAGGAAACTATCAAGGGGGATTTTCATTTCCATGAGCTGCTTGCTATTGATCCGTTGGAGCGCTTTGAGTGGCAACACGTTCCCGCTGTTGGTCACTCCGGTGGTTTGTTGCTTGGTCTTAATTGTGCTCTATATGAGATTATTGCCTGGGATGTTGGTTCATTTTTCATCCCAGCTCATTTTAGAGTTAGGGCCACGCGACGCGAGTTGGTTGTCATTCAGGTCTATGGGCCGGTCGATCACTCGAGATCGGCGGAGTTCTTGGGAGAACTCCAAACCAAAGTTAACTCCGTGACTGAGGCAGCGCTTCCTGTCCTGGTGGGAGGCGATTTCAACCTGATTAGGTCGGGTGCGGACAAGAGTAACAGTAACATAAACTGGCCTCGGGTGGCTATGTTTAATGCTGCGATTGCCTCGATGGCCCTCAGGGAGGTGGCTAGAACGGGCGCTCGATTCACATGGACAAAAAAGCAATTACACCCGGTACGCTCTGTGTTGGATCGTGTGTTCATGTCTCCGGATTGGGAAATGGGTTTTCCCCTCTGCACTCTGGCCGCGGAGACTCGGATTGGGTCAGACCATGTACCTCTGGTGTACTCCTCGGGGGAGGATAGAGTACGACGTAGCCCTCGTTTTTTCTTTGAAACGGCCTGGTTAGAGGTGCCAGGCTTCGAGGAGCTCTTCAGGGAGAAGTGGAGGGTGTGCGTGAGTCAAGTGGGGTCCCAGCGTGGCCTGATGGAGTTCTGGAACGCTGTCGGAGGACGACTCAGGGCAAGTCTCAAGGGATGGGGCGCTAACCTTGGGAGGTCCGACAAAGCACACAGAGCCGCCATCCTAGCAGAGATCGCAACGATTGATTCCCAGGCTGATATTCGGGACCTTTCGGAGACGGAATGGGCCCATCGATACGACCTGGAAAGTCAGGTCGAAGCATCATTGCGAGTAGAGGAAGAATATTGGTGTCGCCGTAGTGGCTTGAAATGGATCCTCAAAGGGGATGCTAATACCAAGTATTTCCAAGCCTACGCTAATGGCCGACGTCGTAAATGTTCTATCCTAAGGTTGCAATCGGAGCAGGGGCTTCTGTTGCGACAAGAGGACATCTCTCGGCATATTTACGAGTTCTACATTAAGTTGATGGGGACGTGCGAGGACCAGAGGGCGGGTCTGAATGCGGATGTGTGGGAAGCAGGGCAACGGGTGCTGGACTGCGAGAACGAGGGGCTGGGGCTAGCGTTCCTTCCCGAAGAAATCGATGCCGCGCTGATGGGTATGAAGGTGGACACGGCCCCCGGCCCGGACGAGTGGCCGGTGGCAATGTTTAAACGGTTCTGGCCCTTACTTAGGGGCCTGATTTTCGAGATCTGCAACAGGTTTATGCGCGGGTTGGTAGATATATCGCACCTTAACTTTGGAGTGTTATCGCTCATACCAAAGGATCAAGGGGCCGACGATATTAGGCAATTCCGCCCCATTGCGCTCATCAATGTTCCATTTAAAATTTGTGCCAAAGCGTGTGCGACTAGGTTAGTTCCGATAGCTCACCGTGTGATCCATTGCAACCAATCCGCGTTCATCCGTGGTCGCAACATTCTTGAGGGCCCTCTGTCCCTTCAGGAGATTATACACGAACTTAAACGCACCAAGGAACCGGCGGTGCTGTTAAAGCTAGACTTCGAAAAGGCTTACGATCGGGTTAATTGGAATTTCCTCCGCCAGGTGCTACTCAACCGGGGTTTCTCCGCTGTTTGGGTGCACCGCGTCATGCAGTTGGTCTCGGGAGGACAAACTGCTATTTCGGTGAATGGAGAAGTAGGGCACTTCTTCCGGAACAAGCGAGGCCTCAGGCAAGGGGATCCGTTTCCCCCCTCCTGTTCAACTTTGTAGTCGATGTGATGTCCTCAATGCTGAGGAAAGCGGCGGAGGCTGGTCATATCAAAGGGTTGGTAGGACATCTCATTCCAGGGGGAGTGACCCACTTGCAGTATGCGGATGACACGCTACTGCTATTTCGTCCGGACCTACATAGCATTGCTGCCGTCAAGGAGATTCTTCTCGGTTTTGAGCTCATGTCGGGCCTCAAAATTAACTTCCACAAATGTGAGGTGCTCTTGATGGGGATCGAGGCCGAGGAGGGACGGTGCATTGCGGATTTGCTCAACTGCAAAGTGGGCAAATTCCCGTTCACTTATCTAGGCCTCCCGGTAGACACCAAACGACCCACGATAGAGGATTGGGAGCTTCTATGCGCCAAAGTGAGGACTAGGGTCTGTCCTTGGCGGGGCAAATTTTTGTCGAAAGCGGCAAGGCTAGTGCTCACAAATTCCAGCCTGTCTTCTTTGCCGATGTTTGCCATGGGGCTGTTTTTGCTTGCAGAAGGGGTCCATGCCAAGTTTGACATGCCGCGAGCCAAGTTATTTTGGGAAGGAACTGGCCCGCACCACAAATACCACATGGTTAAATGGGCCTGGGTGTGTCGGCCCAAGGACTTGGGCGGTCTCGGGATCACCAATTCCAGATGGCTTAACATCGCGCTGATGTGCAAATGGATTTGGAAAATCACCCAGGGGGCCTCCGGGTTCTGGGTCGATCTCCTACGGGCCAAATATTTTCCTAACGGGAATTTTTTTTAAGGAAGGGCAAGGGGCTCACCGTTTTGGAATGATCTTCGGTTGATCAAACCAGCTTTTGCCATGGGGGGAAAATTTGCGGTTGGGAACGGCAGATCCGTGTTGGGGAACGTACTAATTTCAAAAAAATTCCTACGCACACGCAAGATCATGGTGATGCATAGCAACGAGAGGGGAGAGTGTGATCTACGTACCCTTGTAGACCGACAGCGGAAGCGTTAGCACAACGCGGTTGATGTAGTCGTACGTCTTCACGGCCCGACCGATCAAGCACCGAAACTACGGCACCTCCGAGTTCTAGCACACGTTCAGCTCGATGACGATCCCCGGACTCCGATCCAGCAAAGTTTCAGGGAAGAGTTCCGTCAGCACGACGGCGTGGTGACGATCTTGATGTACTACCGTCGCAGGGCTTCGCCTAAGCACCGCTACAATATTATCGAGGATTATGGTGGAAGGGGGCACCGCACACGGTTAAGAATATGATCACGTGGATCAACTTGTGTGTCTAGGGGTGCCCCATGCCCCTGTATATAAAGGAGCAGGGGAAGGTGCGGCCGGCCAGGAGGAGGGCGCGCCAGGAGGAGTCCTACTCCCACCAGGAGTAGGATTCCCCCCCTTTCCTAGTTGGAATAGGATTCGGGAGGGGGAAAGAGGAGAGAGAGAAGGAAGGGGGGCGCCGCCCCCCTCTCCTTGTCCTATTCGGACTAGTGGGGAGGGGCGCGCGGCCCAGCCCTGGCCACCTCTCCTCTCTTCCACTAAATCCCACTAAGGCCCATATACCTCCCGGGGGGTTCCGGTAACCTCCCGGTACTCCGGTAAAATCCCGATTTCACCCGGAACACTTCCGATATCCAAATATAGGCTTCCAATATATCAATCTTTATGTCTCGACCATTTTGAGACTCCTCGTCATGTCCGTGATCACATCCGGGACTCCGAACAAACTTCGGTACATCAAAATGCATAAACTCATAATATAACTGTCATCAAAACCTTAAGCGTGCGGACCCTACGGGTTCGAGAACAATGTAGACATGACCGAGACACGTCTCCGATCAATAACCAATAGCGGAACCTGGATGCTCATATTGGCTCCAACATATTCTACGAAGATCTTTATCGGCCAGACCGCATAACAACATACGTTGTTCCCTTTGTCATCGGTATGTTACTTGCCCGAGATTCGATCGTCGGTATCTCAATACCTAGTTAAATATCATTACCGGCAAGTATATTTACTCGTTTCGTAATACATCATCTTGCAACTAACTCATTAGTTGTAATGCTTGCAAGGCTTATGTGATGTGCATTACCGAGAGGGCCCAGAGATACCTATCCGACAATCGGAGTGACAAATCCTAATCTCGAAATACGCCAACCCAACATTCACCTTTGGAGACACCTGTAGAGCTCCTTTATAATCACCCAGTTACGTTGTGGCGTTTGGTAGCACACAAAGTGTTCCTCCGGTAAACGGGAGTTGCATAATCTCATAGTCATAGGAACATGTATAAGTCATGAAGAAAGCAATAGCAACATACTAAACGATCGGGTGCTAAGCTAATGGAATGGGTCATGTCAATCACATCATTCTCCTAATGATGTGATCCCATTAATCAAATGACAACACATGTCTATGGTTAGGAAACATAACCATCTCCGATTAACGAGCTAGTCAAGTAGAGGCATACTAGTGACGTTTGGTTTGTCTATGTATTCACACAAGTATTATGTTCCCGGTTAATACAGTTCTAGCATGAATAATAAACATTTATCATGATATAAGGAAATAAATAATAGCTTTATTATTGCCTCTAGGGCATATTTCCTTCAATCTCCCACTTGCACTAGAGTCAATAATCTAGTTCACATCGCCATGTGATTCAACACTAATAGTTCACATCACCATGTGATTAACACCCATAGTTCACATTGTCATGTGACCTATACCAAAAGGGTTTACTAGAGTCAGTAATCTAGTTCACATTGCTATGTGATTAACACCCAAAGAGTACTAAGGTGTGATCATGTTTTGCCTGTGAGAGAACTTTAGTCAACGGGTCTGCCATATTCAGATCCGTAAGTATTTTGCAATTTTCTATGTCTACAATGCTCTGCACGGAGCTACTTTAGCTAATTGCTCCCACTTTCAATATGTATCCAGATGAAGACTAAGAGTCATTCGGATCAGTGCCAAAACTTGTATCGACGTAACCCTTTTACGACGAACCTTTTGTCACCTCCATAATCGAGAAACATATCCTTATTCCACTAAGGATAATTTTGAATGTTGTCCAGTGATCTACTCCTAGATCACTATTGTACTCCCTTGCCAAAATTAGTGTAGGGTATACAATAGGTCTGGTACACAGCATGGCATACTTTATAGAACCTATGGCCAAGGCATAGGGAATGACTTGCATTCTCATTCTATCTTCTGCCGTGGTCGGGCTTTGAGTCTTACTCAACTTCACACCTTGTAACACAGGCAAGAATTCTTTCTTTGACTGTTCCATTTTGAACTACTTCAAAATCTTGTCAAGGTATGTACTCATTGAAAAAACTTATCAAGCGTCTTGATCTATCTCTATAGATCTTGATGCTCAATATGTAAGTAGCTTCACCGAGGTTTTATTTGAAAAAATCCTTTAAAACACTCCTTTATGCTTTGCAGAATAATTCTACATTATTTTCGATCAACAATATGTCATACACATATACTTATCAGAAATGTTGTAGTGCTCCCACTCACTTTCTTGTAAATACAGGCTTCATCGCAAGTCTGTATAAAAGTATATGCTTTGATCAACTTATCAAAGCGTATATTCCAACTCCGAGATGCTTGCACCAGTCCATAGATGGATCGCTGGAGCTTGCATATTTTTTTAGCACCTTTAGGATTGACAAGACCTTCTGGTTGTATCATATACAACTTTTCTTTAAATCCATTAAGGAGTGTAGTTTTGTTTATCCATTTGCCAGATTTCATAAAATTGCGGCAATTGCTAACATGATTTGGACAGACTTAAGCATCGCTATGAGTGAGAAAATTTCATCGTAGTCAACACCTTGAACTTTGTCAAAAACATTTTTTGACAAGTCTAGCTTTGTAGATAGTAACACTACTATCAGCGTCCGTCTTCCTCTTGAAGATCCATTTATTTTCTATGGCTTGCCGATCATCGGGCAAATCCATCAAAGTCCATACTTTGTTCTCATACATGGATCATATCTCAGATTTCATGGCCTCAAACCATTTCGCGGAATCTGGGCTCATCATCGCTTCCTCATAGTTCGCAAGTTCGTCATGGTCTAGTAACATGACTTCCAGAACATGATTACTGTACCACTCTGGTGCGGATCTCACTCTGGTTAACCTACGAGATTCCGTAGTAACTTGATCTGAAGTTACATGATCATTGTCATTAGCTTCCTCACTAATTGGTGTAGTAGTCACAGGAATCTGTTCTGTGATGAACTACTTTCCAATAAGGAAGAAGGTACAATTACCTTATCAAGTTCTACTTTCCTCCCACTCACTTCTTTCGAGAGAAACTCCTTCTCTAGAAAGGATCCATTCTCAGCAACGAACATCTTGCCTTCAGATTTGTGATAGAAGGTGTACCCAACATTTTTCTTTTGGGTATCCTATGAAGACGCACTTCTCCGATTTGGGTTTGAGCTTATCAGGTTGAAACTTTTTCACATAAGCATTACAACCTCAAACTTTAAGAAACGACAGCTTAGGTTTCTTGTCAAACCATAGTTCATACGGTGTCGTCTCAACGGATTTAGATGGTGCCCTATTTAACGTGAATGCAGCTGTCTCTAATGCATAATCCCAAAACGATAGTGGTAGATTGGTAAGAGACATCATAGTTCGCACCATATCTAATAAAGTACGGTTATGACGTTTGGACACACCATTATGCTGTGGTGTTCCAGGTGGCGTGAGTACTGAAACTATTTCACATTGTTTTTAACTGAAGGCCAAACTCGTAACTCAAATATTTTACTTTTGCGATCATATCGTAGAAACTTATTATTTTTGTTACGATGATTCTCCACTTCACTCTGAAATTCTTTGAACTTTTCAAATGTTTCAGACTTGTGTTTCATCAAGTAGATATACCCATATATGCTCAAATCATCTGTGAAGGTCAGAAAATAACGATACCCGCCGCGAGCCTCAACACTCATCGGATCACATACATCAGTATGTATTATTTCCAATAAGTCAGTTGCTCGCTCCATTGTTCCGGAGAACGAAGTCTTAGTCATCTTGCCCATAAGGCATGGTTCGCAAGCATCAAGTGATTTATAATCAAGTGATTCCAAAATCCCATCAGCATGGAGTTTCTTCATGCGCTTTACACCAATATGACCTAAACGGCAGTGCCACAAATAAGTTGCACTATCATTATTAACTTTGCATCTTTTGTCTTCAATATTATGAATATGTGTATCACTACGATCGAGATCCAATGAACCATTTTCATTGGGTGTGTAACCATATAAGGTTTTATTCATGTAAACAGAACAACAATTATTCTCTAACTTAAATGAATAACCGTATTGCAATAAACATGATCAAATCATATTCATGCTCAACGCAAACACCAAATAACACTTATTTAGGTTCAACACTAATCCCGAAAGTATAGGGAGTGTGCGATGATGATCATATCAATCTTGGAACTACTTCCAACACACATCGTCACTTCACCCTTAACTAGTTTTTGTTCATTCTGCAACTCCCGTTTCGACTTACTACTCTTAGCAACTGAACCAGTATCAAATACCGAGGGGTTGCTACGAACACTAGTAAAATAAACATTAATAATCTGTATATCAAATATACCTTTGTTCACTTTGCCATCCTTCTTATCCACCAAATACTTGGGGCAGTTCCGCTTCCAGTGACCAGTCCCTTTGCAGTAGAAGCACTTAGTCTCAGGCTTAGGACCAGACTTGGGCTTCTTCACTTGAGCAGCAACTTGCTTGTCGTTCTTCTTGAAGTTCCCCTTCTTCCCTTTGCCCTTTTATTGAAACTAGTGGTCTTGTCTACCATCAACACTTGATGCTCTTTCTTGATTTCTACCTTCATCGATTTCATCATCAAGAAAAGCTCGGGAGTCGTTTTCGTCATCCCTTGCATACTATAGTTCATCGCGAAGTTCTACTAACTTGGTGATGGTGACTAGAGAATTCTGTCAATCACTATCTTATCTGGAAGATTAACTCCCACTTGATTCAAGCGATTGTAGTACCCAGACAATCTGAGCACATGCTCACTAGTTGAGCGATTCTCCTCCATCTTTTGGCTATAGAACTTGTTGGAGACTTCATATCTCTCAACTCGGGTATTTTCTTGAAATATTAACTTCAACTCCTGGAACATCTCATATGGTCTGACGTTCAAAACGTCTTTTGAAGTCCCAATTCTAAGCCGTTAAGCATGGTGCACTAAACTATTAAGTAGTCATCATATTGAGCTAGCCAAACGTTCATAACGTCTGCATCTGCTCCTGCAATAGGTCTGTCACCTAGCGGTGCATCAAGGACATAATTCCTCTGTGCAGCAATGAGGATAAACCTCAGATCACAGATCCAATCCGCATCATTGCTACTAACATCTTTCAACACAATTTTCTCTAGGAACATATCAAAATAAACACAGGGAAGCAACAATGCGAGCTATTGATCTACAACATGATTTGCAAAATACTACCAGGACTAAGTTCATGATAAATTTAAGTTCAATTAATCATATTACTTAAGAACTCCCATTTAGATAGACATCCCTCTAATCCTCTAAGTGATCACGTGATCCAAATCAACTAAACCATGTCCGATCATCACGTGAGATGGAGTAGTTTCATTGGTGAACATCACTATGTTGATCATATCTACTATATGATTCACACTCGACCTTTCGGTCTCCGTGTTCCGAGGCCATATTTGTATATGCTTGGCTCGTCAAGTATAACCTGAGTATTCCGCGTGTGCAACTGTTTTGCACCCGTTGTATTTGAACGTAGAGCCTATCACACCCGATCATCACGTGGTGTCTCAGCACGAAGAACTTTTGCAATGGTGCATACTTAGGGAGAACACTTCTTGATAATTAGTGAGAGATCATCTTAAAATGCTACCGTCAATCAAAGCAAGATAAGATGCATAAAAAGATAAACATCACATGCAATCAATATAAGTGATATGATATGGCCATCATCATCTTGTGCTTGTGATCTCCATCTTCGAAGCACCGTCGTGATCACCATCGTCACCGGCGCGACACCTTGATCACCATCGTAGCATCGTTGTCGTCTCGCCAATCTTATGCTTCCACGACTATCGCTACCGCTTAGTGATAAAGTAAAGCATTACAGCACAATTGCATTGCATACAATAAAGTGACAACCATATGGCTCCTGCCAGTTGCCGATAACTTGGTTACAAAACATGATCATCTCATACAATAAAATTTAGCATCATGTCTTGACCATATCACATCACAACATGCCCTGCAAAAACAAGTTAGACGTCCTCTACTTTGTTGTTGCAAGTTTTACGTGGCTGCTACGGGCTTAAGCAAGAACCAATCTTACCTACGCATCAATATCACAATGATAGTTTGTCAAGTTGGTGCTGTTTTAACCTTCGCAAGGACCGGGCGTAGCCACACTCGGTTCAACTAAAGTTGGAGAAACTGTCACCCGCTAGCCACCTTTGTGCAAAGCACGTCAGGAGAACTGGTCTCGCGTAAGCGTACGCGTAATGTTGGTCCGGGCCGCTTCGTCCAACAATACCGCTGAACCAAAGTATGACATGCTGGTAAGCAGTATGACTTATATCGCCCACAACTCACTTGTGTTCTACTCGTGCATATAACATCAACACATAAAACCTAGGCTCGGATGCCACTGTTGGGGAACATAGTAATTTCAAAAAATTTCCTACGCACACGCAAAAAATTTCCTATGCATAGCAACGAGAGGGGAGAGTGTGATCTACGTACCCTTGTAGACCGACAGCGGAAGCGTTAGCACAACACGGTTGATGTAGTCGTACGTCTTCATGGCCCGACCGATCAAGCACCGAAACTACGACACCTCCGAGTTCTAGCACACGTTCAGCTCGATGACGATCCCCGGACTCCGATCCAGCAAAGTTTCGGGGAAGAGTTCCGTCAGCACGACGGCGTGGTGACGATCTTGATGTACTACCGTCGCAGGGCTTCGCCTAAGCACCGCTACAATATTATCGAGGATTATGGTGGAAGGGGGCACCGCACACGGTTAAGAATATGATCACGTGGATCAACTTGTGTGTCTAGGGGTGCCCCCTGCCCCTGTATATAAAGGAGCAGGGGAAGGTGCGGCCGGCCAGGAGGAGGGCGCGCCAGGAGGAGTCCTACTCCCACCGGGAGTAGGATTCCCCCCTTTCCTAGTTGGAATATGATTCGGGAGGGGGAAAGAGGAGAGAGAGAAGGAAGGGGGGCGCCGCCCCCCTCTCCTTGTCCTATTCGGACTAGGGGGGAGGGGCGCGCGGCCCAGCCCTGGCCACCTCTCCTCTCTTCCACTAAAGCCCACTAAAGCCCATATACCTCCCGGGGGGTTCCGGTAACCTCCCGGTACTCCGGTAAAATCCTAATTTCACCCGGAACACTTCCGATATCCAAATATAGGCTTCCAATATATCAGTCTTTATGTCTCGACCATTTCGAGACTCCTCGTCATGTCCGTGATCACATCCGGGACTCCGAACAAACTTCAGTACATCAAAATGCATAAACTCATAATATAACTGTCATCAAAACCTTAAGCGTGCGGACCCTACGGGTTCGAGAACAATGTAGACATGACCGAGACACGTCTCCGGTCAATAACCAATAGCGGAACCTGGATGCTCATATTGGCTCCCACATATTCTACGAAGATCTTTATCGGTCAGACCGCATAACAACATACGTTGTTCCCTTTGTCATCGGTATGTTACTTGCCCGAGATTCGATCGTCGGTATCTCAATACCTAGTTCAATCTCGTTACCGGCAAGTATCTTTACTCGTTTCGTAATACATCACCTTGCAACTAACTCATTAGTTGTAATGCTTGCAAGGCTTATGTGATGTGCATTACCGAGAGGGCCCAGAGATACCTATCCGACAATCGGAGTGACAAATCCTAATCTCGAAATACGCCAACCCAACATTCACCTTTGGAGACACCTGTAGAGCTCCTTCATAATCACCCAGTTACGTTGTGACGTTTGGTAGCACACAAAGTGTTCCTCCGGTAAACGGGAGTTGCATAATCTCATAGTCATAGGAACATGTATAAGTCATGAAGAAAGCAATAGCAACATACTAAACGGTCGGGTGCTAAGCTAATGGAATGGGTCATGTCAATCACATCATTCTCCTAATGATGTGATCCCATTAATCAAATGACAACACATGTCTATGGTTAGGAAACATAACCATCTTCGATTAACGAGCTAGTCAAGTAGAGGCATACTAGTGACGTTTGGTTTGTCTATGTATTCACACAAGTATTATGTTTCCGGTTAATACAATTCTAGCATGAATAATAAACATTTATCATGATATAAGGAAATAAATAATAACTTTATTATTGCGTCTAGGGCATATTTCCTTCAATCCGCGCGTTTCTGGACTGACCTTTGGATAGGTACTCAACCACTTTGGATAGAATTCCGGGGTTTGTACGATATTGCCGTTGACACCGCGTTATCGGTGGCAGATGCGCTTGCCGCGACGCCACCTGAGATTCAGTTCAAACGGGAACTCAACGGACCCGAGCAGGCAAGCCTCGCGGCCTTGAGGCAATTAATCGATCCGGTGGGTCTTTCGGATCAACCTGACACGGTGAGTTGGGCGCTCACTAACTCGGGGAAATTCTCAGTGAACTCCTTATACCGCAAGTTGTGTCGAGGGCCGACACAGCCCGTGATTGCAGGATTATGGAAAGCGTGGATGCCTTTGAAGATTAAACTTTTCATATGACAACTGTTTCGCGATAGGCTTCCCACCTCCTTGAACATAGCTAAACGTAATGGGCCGGCCACGGGTCCGTGTGCGTTATGTGGGGAACCGGAGGATGCCAATCATGTGTTTTTCCGGTGCCCGTTAGCAAGGTTTGCGTGGAGTGCTGTCCGCACCGCGGCAGGTGTCCTTTGGGACCCGCGCTCGGCTACTGAGCTTTTCAACCTCCTTGATGCGATTAAGGGCCCAGCATATCGGGTTATATGGAGATGTGTTGGGGCACTTCTCTGGGCCTTATGACTAACTAGGAACAAGTTTACTATAGAAGGGTGCTTCCCAAATCATCCGGCTAATATCATCTTCAAATGCAACCTTCTATTGCAGCAGTGGAGTCCGTTGGGGAGGCGCAAGGATGCTGAGCTAATCAAGACCGCCCAACAACGACTGGTGCAAGTGTATGCGATGGCTAGGGAGTCATGACTTCGGTTCTTTTGTTGCTTGACGAGCCTGCGTGCTCTGTACGGGCTCTGCCCTGTAATCTCGTTTGGCGGCTTGTTTTTAGTCTCATCTGAACTTTGGTGCTCAAACCGACAGGGCTTTTGGTGTTGTATTAAGACTTGGTTTGTGGTACGCTGCCGTTGGGGCTTTATTAATTTAAAGCCGGACGCATCTGGCGTCTTCGTTCTAAAAAAATGGAAAATGGCAAATAGCCAATTTTCTCAAAAAAAAACTAGAACGGAGTAGAAGATAGATCGATCTACGGTTTTCTTCCGCAAGGAGAGCGGCGATGGCGGAGACGCAGGAGGAAATCGATTCTTACATTGAGCCTTATTGGGCTGATAGGATGGAGGCGTTCTTGGAGGAGGAGGAAGCGGCGGAGGAGGCGGAGAGAAGGGAGAGTGGTTCCGGCGGCGAAATGAAGAAAAGGAAGACGGCGGCGGGAGTAGGCTCGAAGAAGGCGGCAGCGGCGGCGGATCCAGTGGAGGAGAGCGACAACGAAGAGGGGGCAGTGGAGTCGATCAGTCAAGCGAAATCGAATTTGTCGAGGAGAAAAAAGATCATAAACGCAAAGATTGTCAAGCTTGTGGGAGTGAAGAGCGGGGAGGGCCGTAAGCCCAAGACCATGACCGAGGACGACGTCGCGGCGGCGGCCGTGTACAGAGCCAAGGGCGAGGAAGCGCACAGGATCCAGGACCGGAAGGCGGAGCTGGACGCCGTGATCAAGTGGATCGCCACGGGAGATCCCGAAGCAATCGAGGTCTCGGACCAGTGGATGGCCGAAAATGTGGAGGCCATGAAGCTGGAGCCAAAAGATCCTACCGACTGGCCGGCCGAACGAGCCAAGGACTACCGTGAATTCTGGGATCTTCTATGGGCCGGCTCCTTCGGTAAATGGGAGGACATCAGTAAGCAAACCCAAATCTTTCCCCTATCTACCTCCTGATCAATTGCTCTTGGAAATATCTAACCAAATAGTCTTGATCGATTGACATCAATCTGCAGCGCTTATCCAACCCATGCGGTACACGGACGAGAAGCCTCCGCAAGACGTGTACCCCGTGCGAACTCTGCAGGTCTTTTCGGTCAAAGTTGCAGCCATCGCAGAGGAATTGGGGTGGCCGCTGGATGTGTCTGGTATCGTTGCCGCACGCGACTCGTTGGATCACAATCGCAACATTATCTTTCGCCGTCAAAGGGATAACTGACAAACCATCGACAGTGAGGTTTGTATATTCGTCTCGACACTTATTTGGTGCCTATGTTACCTCTGTGAACACTATTTGTTCTGGTTTTCACATGACTTTCCCTTAAATAATGTACAAAATGTACTGGACTATTGGGAGATATATATGATGAAATTAGAGATTTAAATTCTGCTCATTGGCATGTGTTAACATCAGTGCATTTAATTTCTCTGAACTATAATTGCAAATAGTAATTCATATCAATACAGATATATAAGTCTGCGAGGGTCCGTGATATTGCTACCAAGTTACATGCATGAACTAGGTGATTATAAACCAGCCATTGTAAACCTGATTGCTACTCTGAACTAGTTCTATGAAAAAAATTGTAGTACCTATTGCCAATGGTTAGAGGGAAACATACTGAATGATCAATCCATGGATCGTTATAAAGTATGCAAGTGTAAGTGGGATGCTTTTTTTCTGCAAAATATTCTAAGTTCTTAAAGCATGTCACATAAGAAATCAACTAGATGAAATTACATGTATGCTTTTGTGTTGCTCAAAATTATTCTTTTAAGTTGATATAGTTGTTGCTTCCCTACTCTGTTTTCATGTTTGTTTACTATATCAACATACGAGTTTGAGTATAATCTCTGTGTATTTTGAATGTCAAGTTAGTGTAAATTTCTTCCAGGCCGATATAGGGGAATAGTGCCTGCAACTTTTACCCTCTCTTGACTGTTTCCCTTTGAGAAAAACTGGCCCTTGACAATGTTCCCCCACAGTGCATAAGCAGATTCTTGAGTCTATTTCCCCCCTCAGTTTGTTTTAGACCAGTTTCTTTTCTCCTGTGAAATTCTGCTTGTAAAAGTTTTAGCATTGTTTGCAATCTATTGGCAAATGAATCTCTTAATAATTGTTTTAGAGTATATGCACACCTTAACGAATATTTTTGTTTGCCTCTAAATCGTTGGCATCCTAAGTACAGTTTTCTAGTATATGTTTTGATTATGATGTTCAATGTTTGCCTCTCCTTTTGCTTCAGTGTACATATTGCTTGTTTAAATTGGTTCTTTAAACACGAGATTTTTAAAGATCTGCATGCTTGCTGACCCAACTAGAATTTATTGGTCGTTACGGTCTTGGCAACTTCTGCATTTGAGTATTTGCTAGCAACAGATATTTAATTCAAGCTCTTATTGGTAAGTTTAGCTTGATAAATATATCACTTCTCCATGGCCGCACTGTTCCTTGGTGTCAGCATAGATTGGTTATCGTTCAATCCAGTCGTTCCAGTAATTTACTTTGTAAATTTTGCATGCAGAATCGATGTCTGACACTGACAGGTCCTACCCGTGCTATTGTTGTTGTGGATCCTGTTTACTTTGAGGTTGACTTGCAAGTGAAGGGCAGAACTGAATCTGAGGATAGAGCTTTGAGCTATCTAGTTGTTAATTATCGTGAATCTGGCTGTGAATCGCACATGTTTAAACGTGTCGACACTAGCAAGCTTAGCACAGTGGAATTGACATTGGGTGACATGGCTGAATCCGTGGAGGCCACCATCAGTGTGAAAGTGGTTGATGGGGAATGGCCAGAAGGCTTCGGAGGTCTAATTTCTGCCCGTACTGCCAGTATCAGTGACATGGAAATCAAGTTGCTTGCTTTTGATAAACTACCAGTTGCAGCTGATGGCACGATACAGCTTTCACGCTGTGTTTTGTCTGTCGAAGCTGATGGAATGCTGAGAGTCTCTGTCATGGCAATGGCAAATTGTCTGGAGGATCAAACTGTTGAGGGAGATTCTAAAGCATTCAAAGCCAGGGAAGCCTCCAGAAGCACGCGTATGCTTCAAGTTTGGTCTTGTAAGCTGGAGGTCACCATCGCATGGTCTCTTGTCCCGGCTATGGTCTAGGGAGGATGTAATGGCTTGGGGTGATGTGTGTTTCTGTTTAATGTTATGCAGTGAAGCTGTTATTTATGGAGTGATGTGTGTTGTTAGTGGTACCTTTATCCTGTTTAGATTAGTGTCAAGTACTATATTATATGTAACGTGGGCAGATTAAGATACATTTGACTATGTAATGTGGGCAAGTTAAGTTTGATTTGACCATGTAGGCAGATTAAGATAGACTTGACTATGTAATAATGTGGGCAAATTAAGTTACTCCCTCCGATCCATATTAATTGACGCACAATTGTTGGTATAAAAATTTGTAGTACTAAAGTTGTATTAAGTGTTTGTCAATTAATTTGGATCGAGGGAGCACTAGATTTTTTTCATAGTAATAGTAAATTGTCTCGGTCAACGATTCTTGCATTGAGAGAAGCAATGCCAATTTGTGGTCTTGGTCTCGTTTGGCCTGGAGATGGCGCGAATGAAGGACACTTAAAAGTAGAGGGACGGTAATAATTGCTTAGAGGTGCATGGAAATGGAAACAGTACGCAGTTTCCGTCAGTCAGTAAACACTTCTTATTTTGCGAATCGCCTCTCTTATTGATATTTTTTGAGAATTAAATATCTTGTTCAATCAGTCAATTTGTCAATACTATGCTACTTTCATTCACCATGACGTACATTATCTCATTATTATTTTATCTCAAAAAATGTTATATCAAATTTGTTTTTTATATCTTGCTGGAGGATATCAAACACTTTGGTGGAAATTAGTTGTCATTTTGCTCGATTCAGAACTGAATAAGCTAAAAGGATGTCCGATATACCATCAATCAGACAATGAAGAAAGTTTATCTAATTCTGATCTCGAGCTCCTTGAGAATCCACCTGATGTAGTCAAAGACAGATGTCCTAGCCCAATTCCCACCATGCCCACCTATCAACGTGAATTGCTTGCCGGCCTCTGCAACTATATATGTCGATCGATGATGCCAAGTGTTTGGAGTAAGTATCATTTATCAATATGTAAGGTGCCAGTATACATTGTTGTTATTCTTACCATCCAATTCTCAGTAAGGAATGGGTTCAAAGCTCGACACCCCGTCCAATGGGCTTAAGTCTCAAAAAACTTCAGGCATACTTAACATGGAGCAGTCTATGGACAATTATCGTTTCAACATTGCTAATGGTATTCCAACGAGCGTAGGCGGGTAATAAATTCAGAATACAAACATTTTTTTTTGTTATCACCATATTTAATACAATAACAATTTAGTAACTTGCAGGGATTTGTCTGGCTTTTTTATCTTTCATTTTACGCTCTGCTGGAACGGTAAAGACCTTGTGTCGCGGTTTAGTGCGGTCAGTATTGTGCTTTACACATGTTTTACAACCTTCCACGTGAAGTATTCGTACTAACTACATATATTGCTTTTGCAGGATGGGTATGAGTTGAGGAAGCAGTTTTTATTATACTTACTCAAACATCGTCCGGATGAAGCTAGAGACAACTTGTCTGATATTGTGCGAGAATTTCTTAAGCGCATCAAGTAGATCTCAATAATATGTAATAGATTTTTAGTTGGATCATCACTTTATACGTATACGTTGTCAATTTGATATCTTGTTATCAGTTTACGTTATAAGTGAAGTGGACTTCAATTATTATGTAATTGTGACCGTGTTATACTGTCTCTACCTGCGATATTCAACATGCATTATCTTTATATGACTTCAGCAAACTATTTCAGAAGCCCATGGCAACACACGGGGCATTCTACTAGTGTGATGTGGTGTGGCAGTTAGATTTCCCCTACAATATATGGATCTCCCATGTAAGTATACAACTGCTGTATTTTATTTTTTTGCAAAATATATTTCTCATGTGTCCTTTCACTATCTTTTTTAGACATGTAATATGTCAAAGTTGTAGTCAAAATCTTGCGTTATGAAGACTTAACAGCCGAATACGTCTTATATTTTTGAGAAAGAGGGACTAGATTCATGGTCCAAAGTTGCATTGTGATGTTTGTCGTTGTCACTCGTAGACACCAGCAAAGGCATTCAAAACTGAGGTGCCATTGGCCCACTGCGACAATTTTACTGGTGAGACGATACATTTTGGTTTTCATTTCTTGGATGTTTTGGCGAACATATGTAAATGTTTACAATTGGTTTGGTATTAGCGGAGGGTTGCACAGTTATAACCCGGGTCGAGCCTACCGCGTTCATTCACAATTATAAGATGTTTTGGATATTTCAATGTGAACTATATACAGGCTAAAAGGAGTGAATCTACATAGTGAAACACATTTAGATACATATTTTACAGAATAAGAAAAAAAGAGCCAAAACATCTTATACTTTTGGACGGTGAGAGTAATACATAATGATGTTGTGTGTCAACCAAAGCAAACAACTAGATGTAACATGCAGGCACGAAAGCTTGAGACTACGAGAGGGGCGCTCAGTCGCATTGTTCAACAACATGATCTAGATTTTGTCTTCCGTGCCGATGTCGTCCAACATGTTGTTGATAAAATTAACTTGATCGTCACCGAAGAAGAGGTCGATAGAGCAAGTTCAAATTCGGAATTCATATTTTGAATGAAGTCAGAAGCAAGGCAAGGGAAAGGCCGTGGGCCCGTGGCCGTCCCTTGGCTTTCGGGTCTTGGCCTGCTACTGGGTCTCACTCTCACCCGCCCATTTCCCGCCCTTTTTACCCCGCGAACATTCCAGAAGCTTCTTCCTCGCCACCACCACCGCTGACGGCGGCGAGGATGGGGACCCGTGGCCTTCCGCTCCCATGCCAATTCGAGCTCCTCCTCGGCGAAGGTATGCAACCTAACCCAGTCGACCTGCTACACCTCTCCCGCCGGCATTCCGATCCTTGGATTTGCTGCTCGTGCAGACCGCGGCCGGTGGCCGCCGGAGGGCAGGTTCATCGAGGCCGCCCACCGCGGTGACATCCGCGACATCAAGGGTAAGGCCCTCCGTATCCAATCACCCTCCCTCACCTCCCGTGCCAGTTCGCTCCCTCGCTACACTCGGGGGCTTAGGGTTTTGTCACCGCGAGGCTTCCGATCTGACCGCGGGACACCAGCTCCCGGATGTCGATTTCATCTGTGATTTAAGCTTGAACGCATGCTGAGGCTTGATGATTCCTCGGGGGATTTCTCTCGTCGCGACTTGTGGCTGAAATTGGCGCTTCTTAAGAAGTAGCAGTGGCCATTTCTTCCCGATTTGGGGGTAAAATTGGCCACCTTCTGTCATGGTCGATGATTCCAAAATAAGAGATTGCACCCTACTTTGTGTCAACTTCAGAGATTGCAAAGGAGCTGGACGTGCACGGGCACGGGATCCCGGTGACGGTGTCCAGCACGAGCTACATGGGCATGAACGCGCTCCACACCGCTGGCGGCCGCGGCAGGCTGCCCGCGTACCAGTACCTCGTCGAGGAGGTCAAGAACTCAAGATGGACATCAACAAGCCTGACACCTCCCAGGGTAGGCAATTTGTTCGTTTTCAGTTCACGCTTGTCTGGTTCTAAACCCATAGTTTCGTGACACGATTATCATCAGTTATAGCTGGGCTGTCTGCAATGTGCTCGTGTGGATCTTATTGCCAGATTATTCACCCGTGGAGCAGGCCGTTACCTATGGGCTATGGCAACCTTCCTGCCGTGCTTGATCATGGCGCCGGTCTGCATCAACAACGTTCAGGAAACATCACTCTTCTTCATTCAGCTGCAGCTCATGGTATAAACACAAGGATCTTCCCTTCGTTGTTACTTTCCTCTGTCGCAAGGCAAGACTATGCCTTGGCTTCATGCTCAGGTTGCCTTGCTCCCTTGTTTTGTGCTGGACCTTTTTATGTTTGAGCATTGTCTTGTGTTATACAGATCATGCATGTAGCATCAGATGTTATGTTGGAGAACCTTTAGCTGAATCTGGAGGGAATGCCATCCCGATAAATATAAGTTGATTTATTTTACCAAGCCCAGCCAACATAATATAAACAATTGTCTTTTTTGGCGAGAAATATAAACAATTTTCTTGTTGCTGTAGATATATTAAAACAAGGCTGATATTATTTGCTTCTCATGTCCATCGGCTTCTGAATAGTGATTAGCTTTATGAAACTCTTGTTAGAGTAGTACATAACTACATATATAGCCATATAGCCTTTTGTGTTTACCCCATTGTATAAGGGGTTTCTTGCATATGTCATGCACCTGTACATGTATATATACTGGCCTATGGCCCTACGGGAATACAAGTTGCATATTCCTAACAACTCTAAACATAGTTGTCATATTAGTTTGATTTTTCTGCTCATATGGTGTAAAAAGTCCATGTGGCATCTTGTTGCGACCAATCTATTTTGGCACTGTACTATTTATCCTTATAGTCTGTGGAGCTTCTCTCAGGATATCTATTTCGTATGTTATTTTGTTTTAGCCATTGAAACTAGTTTCCCAAGCAATGCCTGCTTACTTAGATGATATGCAAGTTTCCCGGGTATTTGTTTCATACACTATTTTCCTCACAAATGGTGTTCATTTAGTATGATTACCTGCTTCTTATGGTATCTGTTTATGGCAACTCCTTCCGTGTGTCTGTCAGGGAAATGCGAACCAGCCAAGTTGCTTCCCACCAATAGTAATTGAAACTTTGTTGCACAAAAACGTTTTTGTTCATATACTCTTCATAGTGTTATGACCTTCATTTTCTTTTCTTTTTTCAGGGCACTCTGAAATAGTAAAGTATCTTCTCTCTAGAGGAGTGGATATTGATGCACAATCAATTCTTGGGACACCACTCTCTTTTGCTGCTTAGAAAGGATATGCTACTCTTGTGAAGATACTTTTGCAGCACAAAGGACACCATAAATATAACTCTAACACCCCCCCTCAAACTCATGGTGGATCCACAACACTGAGTTTGGAGAGATAAAATCCATGTTGCGCTCTAGTCTGGGCCTTCGTGAAGAAGTCCGCCAGCTGTAACTCTGAAGGCACATACTGAAGAGCAATAACATGGTCCTGCACGCCAGCACGCATAAAGAAAGCATCAACACCAATATGCTTGGTAAGCTCATGCTTCACTAGGTCCCGCGCAATACTGATAGCACCTGTACTGTCTGACAAGAGTGTAGTAGGTGCGGTAACAGTAACACCAAAACCCTCAAGTAACCAACGTAACCAAGTCACCTCTGCTGTGAGAAGAGCCATAGCTCGCAACTCAGCCTCTGCACTTGAACGGGAAACTGCGGTCTGTTTCTTCGCCTTCCAGGCAATGAGAGAACCACCAAGAAAGACACAGTAAGCAGAAAGTGAACGACGATCCGAAGGATCACTAGCCCAGGTAGCATCCGAATAGGCTTGGAGCTGTAACGAGCTAGAACGAGGAAAGAAGAGACGGTGAGAGATCGTGCCACGAAGATATCGTAGAACACGAAGAAGGTGACTATAGTGAACCGAAGTGGGAGAAGAAACAAACTGACTCAGGATATGGACAGGATAGGAGATATCCGGACGAGTGACGGCGAGATAGACAAGACTCCCAACAAGATGACGATAACGAGTCGGATCAGACAAGGGCTCACCATCAGTAGCACGAAGGTGAACATTAAGCTCCATAGGAGTCTCAACAGTGCGCTCATCACTAAGAGCCGCACGAGCAAGAAGATCCTGGATATACTTTTCTTGGGAAATAAAAAAAGCCATCAGAGGTGGAGGAAATCTCAATCCCAAGAAAGTAACAAAGTGGACCAAGATCAGACATAGAAAACTGCTCACTAAGACGAGCTTTGACAAAGGCAATGTACTCAAGATCATCGCTGGTGATGATCATGTCATCAACATATAGAAGAAGAAGAGTGCGACCACGAGCAGAAAGGTGGACAAACAACGCTGGATCATGAACACTGGGTGAAAAACCAACTGCCGTGACAACCGAGGCAAAACGCTCAAACCAGGCGCGGGGGGCTTGCTTAAGGCCATAGAGAGAGCAACGAAGACGACAAACCATGCCATCGGGAACTGAATACCCAGGTGGTGGCTGCATATAAACTTCCTCACACAACTCACCATTAAGAAAAGCATTCTTAACGTCAAGCTGAGACATAGACCAGTGGCGAACAGAGGCCACGGCGAGAAGTGTGCGAACAGTGGTCATATGGGCCACAGGAGCAAATGTCTCATCGTAATCACGACCATGCTCCTGCTAAAAGCCACGAGCCACAAGACGAGCTTTATAACGCTCAAGAGAACCATCAGAGCGAATCTTAATCTTATAGACCCACTTACAAGTGATGGGGCGAACACGGGGAGGAAGAGAAACCAGATCCCACGTGCCGGTGCGTTCAAGGGCAGCAATCTCCTCTGCCATGGCAAACTGCCATTCAGGATGAACAATAGCATCTTGATAAGAAGTCGGCTCAACAACGGTCGAAAGACCATAGCGAGAAGGAGAATATCGATCAGGGGGTGGACAAGGCCAAGAACTGAGACCATAAGTCGGCTGAGAGGAGGAAGACGACACATCAAAAGTAGAGGGCACATCAGTAGACTCATCCACAACACGGCGACGACGAGTATAATGGAATGGAAAGGAGGGGAGAGGTGGAATCACTGGATGTGGAGACGGGGAATGTATCGGTGATGAAGGTGGAGAAGAGGAAGGTATCGGTGATGAAGGTGGTGAGTCATGCGATGAGGGAGGAGAAGAAACCATAGGAGAGGATTGCGTCAGATCTGCAACAGCAAGACGAGGAGTAGGAATACTATTGGGCACAAAGGGAGGTGTATCCGGAAAGGTAACAAAGGAGATGTCCTCCGTGGAAAAGGCCGAGGAGGATGGACGAGGGTAGTAGGGACGAGACTCATCAAAGGTGACATCCCGGGAAATACGCACCCGACGACCGGCAGGATCCCAACACCGATAGCCCTTATGCTCATCACTGTATCCGAGAAAGACACACTTAAAAGACTGAGCGGTCAGTTTGGTGCGTTCACGAGGGGCAAGCAAAACATAGCAAACACAACCAAACAAGCGAAGCGCCGAATAATCAGGAGAATGACCAGAAAGACGCTCAAGAGGAATACCACCCTGTAGAGCAGCAGATGGATGAATGTTGATGAGATAGGTGGAAGTGGTAATAGCCTCAGCCCAGAAGTGTGGCGGGAGAGAGGCAGCGATCATCATCGCACGTGTCGTCTCAAGAAGGTGACGATGCTTGCGCTCGGCCACACCATTCTGAGCATGAGCACCAGGACAAGAGAACTGAGCAAGAGTACCTTGCTCAGCAAGGAATCCCCACAGCGCATGGGAGATATACTCACTAGCCGAATCTGCACGAAAAACACGAATAGGAGTAGAAAACTGGGTATGAACCATGGTAGCAAAATTTTTATATATAGATAAGACCTCACTACGAGAAGACATGAAATAGATCCAAGTGTACCGAGAAAAATCATCTATAAAGATAATATAGTAGCGATGACCCCCTTTCAAAGCGAAGGGAGCCGGACCCCAAACATCAGAGTGAACAAGATCAAAAGGGCACTCGGACACTGACTCACTATGAGGATAAGGTAGTTGAATCTGCTTACCAAGCCTACAACCCAGACAATCCAACGAAGCGTTACCGGAGACAGATCCCAGAACACCACGGTGAACCAAAGACGAGAGACGAAAACCACACAAATGGCCAAGACGATGATGCCACTACTGAAAAGAGCTGGTAGATGCAGCAACAGGAGCTGCGAGACTGGCGGCGGTGGCAGCGGAGGGAAGACGAAGCCAGTCAAGCTCCCAGAGACCATCAGAGCGTCGAGGGCCAGCACCAAGCAGAGCGCCCGTGCGACGATCCTGAACAGAACATGAATCAAAGTCGAGAATGACCCTACAACTAGAGTCAACAATCTGACCACCAGATATGAGTTGCATAGTAAGTCGAGGAACATGAGCGACAGAAGGAACATGAAATGAAGAAGTGTTAAGAGTGCCTCGACTAGCTATAGGGAGGGGAGTACCATCAGTTGTAAGAACACGAATAGGAGACTCGACGGGTCGAACGGAGGTCAAAGTAGAAGAATCATAAGTCATATGAAAAGATGCTCCAGTATCAAGAATCCATGGGGATGTACCTGAATGAGTAGAAGGTGGTTTCTCAATGCCAGAAGAGTCAGTCACAGAACCTGCAGAACCAGTTGGTGAAGACTCTGAAGCAGCAAGCAGACTTCGGAGCTGCGCAATTTCGCGCGCAGACAGGGACACAGCGAAAGAGGTCGAGGTAGGAACACCGGCCGCTTGTAGAGTCGACCGAGAGTAGCGAGTCGATGTAGAACGACCACCGCCATGCGCGGAGGCCGCGAGAGGAGTCGACGTAGAGCGACCACCGCCACGCGCGGAGGCCGCGAGAGGAGTCGACGTAGCGTGACCACCGCCGCGCGCAGAAGCCGCAAGAGGAGTCGGCGTCGAGCGACCACCGTCGCGCAGAGAAGCCGCGAGAAGAGTCGACGTCGAGCGACCACTGCCGCGCGCGGAAACCGCGAGAGAAGTCGATGTAGAGAGATCACCACCGCACGCGGAAGCTGCAAGAGTCGACGAAGAGCAGCCACCACGACGTGTAAAAGCCGCAAAGGGAGTCGACGAAGAGTGACCACCACCACCTATGGAAGCGTCGAGAGGAGTCGACACAAAGCGGCCATTGCCATCCAAAAATATGGGAGTAATAGAGTGCAAGGCGTGAGGAGGGGCACCGAGTAAAGATGGAAGGTGCATGTGTGAGCTGATGTTGGATAGACAACCAGCGCCTGAAGACAACGACATAGTACCTTTTCTTTTTCTTTTTCCTTTTTTCTCTCTTTTTTTAACACAGAAAAACGACCAGCAAAATCATCCAAAATGCAGCTGAAAGGTAGCGCACAGGCACGAGGCAGGAAGCCAGCGGGCCGAAACAGCCCGATCGTAGCCGCCCAGCCAAGCGCCTCGATGGAGGAAGCGGGCGGAAAGCGCCCGATGGGCAGCAGGCGGTGGCCTGATGAATGCCCAATCTGGAGGCGGCCGGCGACAGGAACCGGCGGACGGCGGCGGGAATCAGGTCTGATCTGAGCAGGCGGCGGCCAGATGAGCGCCCTATCTGAAAGTGGCCGGCGACGGGAACCGGCGAACGGCGGCGGGAATCAGGTCGGTGGCGGGCGTCTCGATCGAGTGTGACGAAATCGGGAGCGCGTCCCGATCTGAGCTGCAGCGGGCGGCAGAAAATCGTCTAGGAACGGCGACTTGGGGCGGAACCGTCGCCGGCAGCAGAGAACCGGCGAGCAACCGGCAGCAGAGATGGAATCCGGGTGGGAACGAAGATCGTGACGTCCGATAGCAGCTGCTCCGTTTTCCAGTTCAAGATCGATCTCGCACGGACGGGGACGAGAGTAGAGCAGCGGCAGCAGAGAAAACTGCAGCGCAAAGGCAACGGCCAAGCAGAGGGATGAGAAGAGCAGAGCCGGAAAAGGATGATCGTCACGACGTGATTGGATCTAGCACGAGTTGCAACATGCGAAAAAAGAACCTAAAGCTTTAATACCATGTTAGGAAACATGGAACTTAATATTATCAAAAGGCAAACGCCATCATATATATATATATACAGGGGAGGCCAAAGGCCAGAATGCAAAAGGCCAAAGGACACCATAAATATAACTCTAACAGTAGGAATCTAGATTTCTATAAACTGATGTTTGATTTAGTCATTTTTGTATTAACAACTAAACAAATGATTGGCTTTTCATACTTGCATCTGATAGAGTGGAGCTAATATGAGTGGTGCTGGTCCTTGTTGTAATCCCTTGGTAACGGCTGCAGAGAAGGGGTTAACTGAAGCTATCAAGTGCTTGTTGGAAGCTGATGCAAATCCAAATGTTCTTGACGAGGTCAGAATGCTCATTTTGTCACACATTCGTGTTTTCCTTGGCTCTGTAGTGGTATGCAACAACTATACGAGTTATGTGAGTACACCTACATGATGCTATATGTAATGTAAAAAATAAAAGGCTGTGCTAAGTTACCTTTCTTACATAAGCGTGCTACTGTTTCGCCTTTCCCACTTTGTGCCATCTTTTTGTTAATTTGGTGGGATAGTGAATCAATAGACTTATCTTACACTGATATGCAATGACCATAACTATAGGAGTTATGATGCAAGTAGACCTACATGATGCTATCTGTAGTACTATGAAAATAAAAGGCTGTGCTAAGTGAACTTTTCTGAATAACCTTGTTACAGTTTCACCATTTCACCTTTATGCTCTCTTTGTAAATTTGTGTCATGAACATTTGCCTATTTCCTAATGTTGAATATTACTTTTTGTAAAGTTTTTGTTGTTTCTCAACAGTTTGGTAGATTGCCAATAGAGTTGGCTGTTGAGTATGGTACACGGGAAGACGTTGAGATGCTCTTTCCTTCCACCTTGCCAATTTCAACTGTGACAAATTGGAGTGTTGACGGAATCATTAGTCATGTGAAGATGGAAATCAAGCAGCTTGAGGTATGTCATGGTAGCAAATTTTCTTTGCACTCATAACAATTTTGTCCCATGTTAACTCTAAGCAATGTTGGCATCAATATTTAGCTACAACTTCATGGATCAAGAACTGGTCAATGCGCCCGTGTTTTCGCTGTGCCTGCTTTGCGGTCTAAGATCCGTTCCTGAAAACTCATCTGATGTGAATGATGCTTTATTGGATAACTTATTTTGCTTGCATGTTAATTCATTAGGTGTACTAATTAATTTCACTACAACAGGAACCCTCTTTAACAACGCATCGATGCATTGTCGTATGTCCATATATGCGTTGCTAAGGTCTACACCAACGGATTACGATGTGTTGCTGTAGGTGGCGTTGCTAGGGTATACAACAACGTATATGCATCCGTTGGTAAACAACATGTAGAAGCGTTGTAATGCAGCAACGTATAGAGTTAGAGACTAACAACACAACATAAGCGTTGGTGGCTACCCTGTCCAATGACATATCATGGCAACGACTAGAGCCTTCCCTACATAGCATGAATAATTGATGATATTTTATAGATAGCTATCCGGAATTATTAGGTCAATATCGATAGTGTACATGAGCCACAATATTATAATGAACAGGAGGGTCTCATATATTGAATCAAATATGTTGCATTACAAAGAACACGATCCAGAGATTACAAGATGTGAAACTATCTAGTAGTAGCCGAATTCTCGACCTTGCCATCAACTATATATTTGAAATGTTGTCTTGAAAATTACATTCTAATTATCTAGTAGTAGCCCCATTCTCATCCTTGCAATCAACATTGGAGCCATGCATCATCCAGTTTATCTTGGCAATCTACAAAAATAAATAAATGAGATGAGTAACTTACTCTAGAGAAAATCAGGTTCAACATTAACTATGTCAAACATAAAAATATTTTTGGGGATCAACATGTACATCGGATGACATATTTAAATGAAACACAGTCAACATTTTTCTACCCACTATATTCTCCTCATAAATCCAAGCGACAACTATGAAAACAAATGCTGAATTTTGATAAAGTGCCATTTATCAAATGAAGGTACATAACTAAATTTCATCATATGTGATTCAAACCAAACCAATTTCTACGAACAAGTTAAAAAGGAACAATATAGGCATTAAGTATACTCTACTACATACAGTAATACATCTAGATGTCATGTGTCCTAGTGCAATTCTATCATGAATTATCTACTCGCTATGATTTGTGAGTTATGTGAAGGTCACATCTAAGTGCATTTTGAGTTAACTTCTCCTGTCTCACTACTTTTGCTCCATTGGAATTCTTCCTACCCACTCAATGGTTAAATTTTAGTACAATAGTATCAAGGCAATTTTAGTAGTATAACAATGCAAAAATTAGTCACAAGATAATTTAGTAAAACAAGGTAAATTTTAGTACAAAATTGATATACTAAACTTTAGTACAAGAAGTCTAACTATGTTGACCAAATGGGATATTAGCCTCTGTAAGCTAAAAGACCCTTAGCAACTCCGTATTCAACTGTACAAATAAGTTTGTATAATATTTAGATAAACATAAAATTTATAGGGAACGCTAGAAGATATCAGATGTAGCATTGCATCAAAATAGCATTAGTAGTACTGCAGATAGAGAAATTACACACTTCTTTGCTCAAATATCATCAGCACATGCGCTTACAGAACATATTTGAGATATTTGTTATTTCTGCATCAGTGCGCGCGTACGAAAGACGTTAATATTTGAGAGCAAGCCAAAAGAAGTTATACAAAATGTCAGTACAGAGATCACACCACTGTTCACCTCGGCCTCGACCTTTTCTTTTCTATATTGGGAAATCGCATTGTAATCTATAAACCAAACTAGCGTTGTGAAACCATCTTCAATTTATTAAAGATGCTTTGCATTTAAAATAGCTCAATACGGTTTACTATGCAAAGTAGGGTGAATTACCTTGAGCATATTGATGTTTATATCAACTCCTAATCTGGGAAATTGATAGATGAAGAACCAGTGAGACATCAATATTTCATGATCTTGTGAATAATTAGATGTCGATTGAAGAAAAGTTGGGAGCCAGCAACATGTAGAACCACAAGTTCTGATAAGAGTAATTGGAGAAAGGTGAAATCAATCTTACAGGGTTCTGGCTCATGCACTGAAACAATACAAGAAACAACAAAACGTGTTATAGTCATAGTATACCATAGTTCCTACATCAAGTAACAACACCATCTTAAATCCTAGGGGAACACAGAACCTTGCAACCTAAGAAATCTGTACCATAGTTTTCTCTCGCCATGTTGGCACTGATCGAGGGCGCCTCAAGCAGGCCAGTAGCTCCAGCAGGCTGGCGGCTCCACAGCCTGTGAGCACGATGAGAAGAGCTGTGATGTTGCTCGCCATCAATAATTAATTGTGCAGTGCTGCTACGACGCCATTCTGCAAGCACCGTAATGAAAAGGTCAAACCAAAACATCATGCTCATCAACTCAGCTAGCGGATCAACAATTGAAACTGAGTCAGCAATTAGATGATTATAAGGGAGACAATGTTTTGGTAACGCACAACAATCCTGCAGCCTCACGTGGATGTTCATCAACACAACAGATCGAACTACTACTAGAATGACAATGCAATCCAACAAATACGCACATGTTGGCTGAAGCAAGGTCAGTTTCAGAACCTGCAAGTGAAGGTGAAATTAAGGATTATATAGACAATAAAGAGAAATATTAGGACAGATGGACCGATGCGAGACTAATTCCTATAGTATTACACAACATGCGACAGTGAAATTGGCGAGGATTCTTTCAGAATAAAACATATATGGACTCAAACATACATCCAAATAGATCATCCGAACTGGAAACGACTGGCTTGCATGTGCAGAACTAGATAGCAGTGCACACTGAAAAATGCAAGGACGAAACTAAAATGCCTAGATTGATGAAGTGAGTAACATTAGGTAGCGCAGATCACGTTTGTGATTTCTGGCAAAGAAGCAAACCATGGACCGATGCCATGTCAGCACAAAGAATCAGAGAGGGACAGAGGGTACGAGCAAAGGAGAGAAGTGCCTTACTAAATTGTCGGTGTCAGAGGCGATGTAGCCGAGGCGGAGCAGCACCGGCGAGCCCAAGCCATCACCTGCGCGTGCGGAGACGCGGGGTAGAGGGCCTACGCGGGAGTCGCACCGGCGGCCCGTGGCGGCTAGGGTTGCCGCGGGGCATGTGCAGCAGCGCGGAGGAAGTTGCGACGGCGGAGGGTCGGAGGAGAGGACTGCGGGCCAGCCGGGCTAGTGAGCGACGCCGTGGAAGAGCGCCCGAGCTAGCTGCAATTGCTGGTGGCGATCAACATCGTGGATTCGTGGTCATGGAGCTTGAGTGAGAGGAATCGTGGGGGAGGGGAGATGGGGAAAATTTGGGAGGGCGTGGGTAGGTACGTCCGTATAGGGAGGTTAGATTTTTCCTAGGAGAGGAGGTTAGCGCTAAGTATGGGTGGGTGGGATAAGTTCGGGAAATTGGAGATTAAAACAAACAACACATATTGTTATTTCGTTGGTAGATATGCGTTGGTATAGGTGGGTTTTTGTTGTACTTCATTTCCCATCTGTAGCAAGTGACAATTATCATTGATCAAAACTATCTCTTGTCTTTTTCCTTGAGTGCTTGTTTGGATAGTGATACTTAGCCATGCGTTTATCAAAAACTTGTTTATAGCAGATTTTTAGTAAAATCGGTTTTGCTAGTTTTTCTATGAATAATCAGTTTATGTAGAATCACGCTTGGTGTTAAAAAGGCTAAAAGCTGGCCTATCTAATTTCTTGTTTGGATAACCATCGCTCCCGTGAGTATAGATAGGAGCGGGCCGTGAGAAACGAGCGCATCATGAGAAGTTCAGTTACGATCCAGTATATGTGAAACGTGTTTTTGGAAAAACCACTAGTAGTCGTTTTCCCATAACCATGAAATTCTGGGTTTCCTAGAAACACGTTCTTTATATCCACGGATTAGTTAGAGTACCCAAACAAGATTTTTTTTTTCTGTTGGACGGTTTTCCTAGTTTGTAGAGATTGCATTCTATATATTCTATCTACCCAAATAACCCCTGAGGTTGAAACTGCTAACCTGTATATTGTACATGTTACATCTGACAGATTCTGTAGGATCGTCTAGGAAAGACTGTTAAGGGCAGATAGGAGGAGTAGGATTAACTACCTTCTCCCTGAGCCGACGAACTCCCTGTTCCGGCCGTGGCGGCGAGTGGACGGCAGTTGTGAGGAGGCAGAGAGTAGTGGCGGCGGTGGAGCTTCCCATGAGCACCGCGCTAACCCTAGATCGGCAGGGAGTGTCGGTGGGGATTGTGGCAGCGATTAACCTCATGAGTCGTGTCCCGGCCCCCACCTCTGTTATATAGCGCGGGTCACAGGGGCCCACCAACCATGGTTTGGTTGGGCGCCCCTGATCAGGGCGCGAGTCATGGGCCCGTTCGACCCGTTGGGTTCGAACGAGAGAGAGATCAACCTAACATTCTCCCCTTTGATCTCAACTTTACTTTTAACTCTATACTTTCTAGTTTATTTGTTTCATCACACTAGTAGAAAACAGGGCTTTGGTCCAGGCCGGGTCAGCCCATTAGTCCCGGTTCAGTCCAGAATCAGGACCAATGGGGGCATTGGACCCGGTTCGTGAGCCCAGGGGGTCGGCCGGGCCACGTGGGCCATTGGTCCCGGTTCATCTGGACCTTTTGGTCCCGGTTGGTGGGACGAACCGGGACCAATGGGCCTCGCTCCTGGCCCACCACCATTGGTCCCGGTTGGTGGCTTGAACCGGGACCAAAGGCTCCCTTTAGTCTCGGTTCGTGCCACCAACTGGGACCAATGAGGTGCCTATATATACCCCCTCGCGTAAGAGCAGAGCACACTGCTCTGTTTTTTTCTGGCCGAGGGGAAGAGGGCTTGGTGGTGCTCTAGCTCACCTCCTATGCACACAATGTGTTCGATGGAATGCCCGAGCCACACTACTTAAGCTTTCTCCTCTCCAAACTCGACCTCCAAGCTCCATTTTCCATAATATTTGTCTAGGTTTAGCGGTCTGTCACGCCCCGTCCCTGTCTTCACCGCCGTCGATCACCTGCGCCGAGCTCATCGCCCGCACCACCATGGTGAGCCTCTTGTTCTTATCTTCTTTCTGAAAGAAAAAATATTCTTACTTGTATGTTTACATAGATACTTGTATTATTTTCTTACTTTTATTATTGCATCTTATATAGTGCGATGGTTTTGGTATCCGCCCCCGTCGGCCCTCGTCCTGTCTATGATTCGGATGTGGTATATATATTATCTTTATAACTATTGGTTCATTTATTGTTTATGAAAATTATGCCGACCAACGTGACATAGTTTTTATTTATGTAGGATGTATGTGAATCGGAAATGCCAACCGACCCTATTGTCGAGAGGTTAAATTTAGTTGAAGAAAAAAACAATTTGTTGAAGGAAAAAATAAAAAAATTGAGGAGGAGAAGATGATATTGGAGTTGCATGTTGCGGATGTCGTCGATGATCACAAGATCAAGATGGATACAGTGCGCTTGAAGATTACAAAGATTAGAAAATATGCCATTCATACCGAGGCTTGGTATCATTATGCCGTTGGATCAATTGTTACCCTGGTTGCGATTATGATCGCATTTGTTTTCGCATTGAAATGTTTTACATAGTTTCAATGTATGGTTTAATTAATTAGATGCTCTGGAGAGCTATATGTTGTTAGATGAGAACTATGTATGCACTTTGGTTTTAATGTGATGATGAACTTCTATTAATTTGGATACTTAATTATATATAATGCACGCAGATGAACCGGCAATGGATGTACGGTGACAGACACACATGCGAGTACATTAAGGGCGTGCATGAGTTTCTCGATGCGGCCGAGGCAAACAAGCATAATGGTTTTATGTGTTGTCCATGCACTGAATGTGGGAATACGAGGTCTTACTCTAACCGGAAAATCCTTCACTCCCACCTGCTTTACAAGGGTTTCATGCCACACTATAATGTTTGGACGATGCACGGAGAAATAGGGGTTATGATGGAAGACGGCGAAGAATAAGAGTACGATGACAACTATGTGCCCCCTGAATACGGTGATGCTGCAACGGGGGGAGCTGGTGAAGATCGAGAGGAACCAGACAATGTGCCCAATGATGCTGCAACGGGTGAAGCTGCTGAAGATCAAGAGGAACCAGACGATGTGCCCGATGATGATGATCTCCCCCGGGTCATTGTCGATGCAAGGACGCAATGCGAAAGTCAAAAGGAGAAGCTGAAGTTCGATCGCATGTTAGAGGATCACAAAAAAGGGTTGTACCCCAATTGCGAAGATGGCAACACAAAGCTCGGTACCGTACTGGAATTGCTGTAGTGGAAGGCAGAGAATGCTGTGACTGACAAAGGATTTGAGAAGCTACTGAAAATATTGAAGAAGAAGTTTTCAAAGGATAACGAATTGCCCGACAGTACATACGCAGCAAAGAAGGTCGTATGCCCTCTAGGATTGGAGGTGGAGAAGATACATGCATGCCCTAATGACTGCATCCTCTACCGCGGTACATACAAGGATCTGAACGCATGCCCGGTATGCGGTGTGTTGCGGTATAAGATCAGACGAGATGACCCTGGTGATGTTGACGCGAGCCCCCCAGGAAGAGGGTTCCTGCGAAGGTGATGTGGTATGCTCCTATAATACCACTGTTGAAACGTCTGTTCAGAAACGAAGAGCATGCCAAGTTGATGCGATGGCACAGTGAGAACCGAAAGAAAGATGGGGAGTTGAGAGCACCCGCTGACGGGTCGTAGTGGAGAAAAAACGAGAGAAAGTACTGGGATGAGTTTGCAAAGGACCCAAGGAATGTATGGTTTGCTTTAAGCGCGGATGGCATTAATCCTTTCGGGGAGCAGAGCAGCAATCACAGCACCTGGCCCGTGACTCTATGTATGTATAACCTTCCTCCTTGGATGTGCATGAAGCGGAAGTTCATTATGATGTCAGTTCTCATCCAAGGCCCTAAGCAACCCGGCAATGACATTGATGTGTACCTAAGGCCATTAGATGAAGAACTTTTACAACTGTGGAATGGAAACGGTGTACGTACGTGGGATGAGAACAGACAGGAGGAATTTAACCTAAAGGCGTTGCTGTTCGTGACCATCAACGATTGGCCCGCTCTCAATAATCTTTCAGGACCTACAACGTTTGCACGAAAAAGACAGCATGCCTCCGAAGCAGTATAAAGGTCCTACCAGCTACGCTCTTACGAAAGAAGAGAAAGAAATCTTCTTTGAATGCCTGCTTAGTATGAAGGTCACGACTGGCTTCTCGTCGAGTATAAAGAGAATAATAAATATGCCAGAGAAAAAGTTTCAGAACCTAAAGTCTCATGACTACCATGTGATTATGACGCAACTGCTTCCGGTTGCATTGAGGGGGATTCTACCGGAAAATGTCTGATTAGTCATTGTGAAGCTATGTGCATTCCTCAATGCAATCTCTCAGAAGGTGATCGATCCAGAAATCGTACCAAGGCTAAGGAGTGATGTGGCGCAATGTTTTGTCAGTTTTGAGCTGGTGTTCCCACCATCCTTCTTCAATATCATGATGCACGTCCTAGTTCATCTAGTCGACGAGATTGTCATCCTGGGGCCGTATTTCTACACAATATGTTCCCCTTTGAGAGGTTCATGGGAGTCCTAAAGAAATATGTCCATAACCGTGCTAGGCCAGAAGGAAGCATCTCCATGGGCCATCAAACAGAGTATGTTATCGGGTTTTGTGTTGACTTCACTCTTGGCCTTAAGAAGATAGGTCTCCCTAAATCGCGGTATGAGGGGAGACTGACTGGAAAAGGCACTCTTGGAAGTGACTCAATAATATGCAGGGACGGATATTCTTGGTCTCAAGCACACTACACAGTTCTACAGAACTCGACCTTGGTGACCCCGTATGTCGATGAACACAAGAACAGTCTGCGCACCAAACACCCGGAACAGTGCGACGACTGGATTACATGTGAACACATCAGGACTTTCAGCAGTTGGTTGGAAACACGTCTCAGAGGTGACAAGACTGTTTGTGATGAGTTGTACTTGTTGTCCAGGGGACCATCTTTGACTGGATTGACTTACAAAGGATACGAGATAAATGGGAATACATTTTACACGATCGCCCAAGATCAAAAGAGCACCAACCAAAACAGCGGTGTCCGCTTTGATGCAACAACCGAGAGCGGAAAGGACACATATTATGGTTACATAGTGGACATATGGGAACTTGACTACGGACCTGATTTTAAGGTCCCTTTGTTTAAGTGCAAATGGGAAAAACATTGCTAAGAACATTTCTTCCAATTAAATTTTCCCGTTGGTTCCAATTTAATTGGAGGATAAAACTTTTACTTTGCAGCAGGAACTTTACAATATTCTATTCAAAAACAATTCTATACTCTTTTACTCTCTTGAGCAATTTTAACCGGTTGGTTCAAAAATGCATTAGAGAAGCAATAATTTAATCTGTTACTTTAGTTCTATTCACTTTTAAAAGAGAAGTTTTATTTTTATTTACAATGGAAAAACATGAATAAAAAATTCATGAACTTTTTATTCGTTATAGAAACTTTTCTTTCACCGAATAAAAAATCATGTACTTTTTAGTTTTCTTTATAAACTTCATGAACTTTTCTTTTGATGAAAATTTTCTATTTTCATTTTCAGAACCTTTTCTGTTTACCTTTCTATTTTCTAAAACAAAATTTTCGTTAAAACTTTTTTGCATAGAAGAACTATTTGCAATCAACCCAAAGTATGGACAGAGAACAGATAAACAAAAAATAGCAGCTCAGCCTGGCCTTGGCCCAGCGCGCGCCGCTGCGGCTTTGGGCCTAGTGCGCCCTGCTGCCAGCCTCTATCTCCGTTTCGGCCCAAAAGCCCAGTATGGCGCTAGGGTTTCAATCTCAGCCGTCAAAAGCGATCCCACGGTCCAGCGTCGTTCTCGCTGGAACAAAAACGCGATCCCGGCCAACCCTAGCCTCATTTCCCCCTGGCACGCCTCTCTGTGCTTCTCTCGATCCGACCACGGGTCAGCGCACCGCGTCGGTCGCCGGGCCACCGTGCCGCGCCACCCCTGGCCGCCGGCGATGTCCACTGCGCTGCGCCTCCCTTCCTTTCCTGTGGCAGAGAGAGAGAGAGGGTCTCGCTTGCGCCCTCGTCTGCTCCCTTACGTGCCCGCCTCTGTCTCTCTCTCTGTGTTGCGGCCTCATTGGCCGCTCGGCCACAGCGCCGTGCCGCTCTTCCCCTTCCTTTCCTCCTGCTCTCCCCCATCCACAGCCTCCTACTGGACCAAGAAAGAGGCAGAGAACTGCGGGGCTTTCTTCGATGCGGCGGGTTGGGCCCACGCCGGTCGCCGGTGACGGCGTCGAGCGGCCACGGCGGCGCGCGAGCCTGCTCTTGTTCCCCCTCCTCTCTTTCTCCATCCACCGCCCCCTTTTGTAGAGAGAACAAGGCGCAGTTGCGCCTGCTTCTCCTCTGCCTTGCGGAAAACGGCGACGGTGGAGCACTTGGTGGTGGCGCCATTGCCATCCCCTTCGCCGGCTGCGCATTGACTAGAGGGAATCGAGGATGGCCTGCAGCTCCGCCTATAGATCCCCGTCGCTAGCGCCCCCCACATCCTCCAACTCCTCCGGGTCCATTGCATCCGGAGGTAGCCCCGCGGTGATCCGAGCTTCGCGCCTTGCCCGGATCTGCTCAACGAGCTCGAGCCGGCGCTCTGGCGTAAGAAAGGGCTCGCTCCTCACCCGGCGGCGTGGGGGCATGGTGAAAAAGAATCGGAAAGAGGTGTCTAGAGGGGGGGTGATTAGACCATCAACAAGCAAAGGTGACACTTTTAAGTTCTTCAAGTTGAGGTGGAGTTTTAGCACAAATTTAAGCATTCACAATACATTTCAAGTCGGGAGGTTGCAAGACTTGTGAAGTTTGTAAACATGATTACGTTTCTTAGGATTAACAAAGCCGGTAGGTTGTTTAACATAAACTTCCTTCTCAATTTCACCATTTAGAAAAGCATTTTTAATGTCCATTTGGTACAAAGTGATATCATGGTGATTGGCATAAGCAAGTAAGATGTGTATGGACTCAAGTCTAGCAACGGGGGCATACGTCTCACCATAGTCCATACCTTCGACTTGAGTGTAGCCTTGGGCGACGAGATGGGCCTTGTTGCGTACAACTTATCCATCTTCATCTTGCTTATTCCGAAACACCCATTTGGTTCCATTGACATTTTGGTTGTTGTCCGGCTTTTCTACCAATGTCCACACTTGGTTCCTCTCGAAATTGTGTAGCTCTTCGTGCATGGCATTCACCCAATCTGGACCATCAAGAGCTTCTTCAACCTTGATAGGTTCAATACTAGAGATGAATGAATAATGTTCACAAAAGTTAGCCAAATGAGTTTTAAAGCGAGTAATTCTCCATGTTTGAATATCATCAGAGATTTGTTCGATGGGATGATCTCTTGAAACTCTTGCTCTAACTCGTGAGAGTTTTTGTTTGGGTCGGGGTGGAACATCCTCTTCATCATCTTGTTCTTCCTCTTGGCCCTCTTCATTGTTGGTGTTGTTGTTCTCTTGTGGAGGTGGAGAAGGAGGTTGATGAGGTTCATCTTGGTGTACTTCCTCGTTTCCTTCATCTTGGTATGTGTAGTTGAGATGTGCAAAAAATGTGAAACTGGGATTCCAATGTGTTGTTGCAAGTTGCAAAACTAATTTCTGTGAGATTTCAATGTGAAACTGGAAAAAATATGGAATTGGATCTCTGAAAAATATGAAACAGCTATTTCTCTTATCTGTCATTTGTTATTTCAGTGATATATGTATTGAGAAATTACTTCCCTGGAATATATTTCAATGGGGTGTTGCAAGTTGTGAAACTAATTTCTGTGGAAATATATGAAATTACTTCTCTGAAATATATGAAACCGTTGTTTCTCTTATCTGGCATTTGTTATTTAAGTGAGATGTGTATTGGGAAATATGAAATTACTTCCCTGAAATATATTTCAATGTGTGGTTACAAGTTGTGAAACTAATTTCTGTGAAAATATATGAAATTAGATCTCTGGAAAATATGAAACTACTATTTGTGATATATGTAATTATTTATTTCGGTCATATATGTATTGAAATGTATGAAATTACTTCCCTGAAAATATATGTAATTACTTTACTGAAATACAGAAATATACATCACTTACATAGCTCAGCTACACATAGATATGTGAAATTTATATTACAATGTAGTGTAACTAGACTATTTTAGCATATGCAAGTGTTATATGCTTCTTAAAAGGATTGCAATATTTTTTGAAAGATTTGAAATGATATTTCAGTTAGGTATGAATTGAAATAGCTATGTGTAGCTGAGTTGTTTTGGAAAAAAAATATAATATAACTGAAATCACTTCATAAAATATAAAAAATGTTCATGTGACCCTTTTAAAATGCTAAGTTTCAGTCTTTTGTAAAGATATTTGTTTTTGAAAGGATTGAAATCATATTTTTGAAGAATTGAAATCAGGTCTTTCATGGTTCAATAATCAATTTCACTTGTGAAAAATGAAATTGGAATTGGAATAAATGAAATCACTTTGTAAAAAGATAAAAATGTTTATGCAACACTTTTGAAATACAAAGTTTCACTCTTTTTTTAAATATATTTCTGAAAGGATTGAAATGTGTTTTTTTTCTAAACGAGCTGAAATTAGATTTTGAAATTAATTGAAATGTTCTTTTTTCAAATTCATATCTACATTAAGAAAAATCAAATAAGTTTAAAGTGAGAAAACTTGATCAGTTGAAAAATGACATGTTCTGTATCTGAACTTGGAAAGTGAGAGATATGCCTCGATCGTACCTGGAAAGCCTGGGACAAGGCTGAAGTCACGTGGGTGTGACATGGGTGATGTAATGTGGGTGGGCCCATCTGATTAAATACGGTGCCTTAAATGAAGGAAAGAGTGAAATACAGAAATACTAGTACTTTTGAGTTGGCAGCATCTTATTGGCGGGATAACCATCGGTACATCCCGACACCGGTAAAAAGAGGTTTGCGGAGGAGGGGCGCCATGTGTGGCTCATGAACCCCATAATCCCTCTATAATTCCTGTTCTTCCAACTCTTGATCAATAATAAAATGAAGCATGTTAACCCTAAAAAAACAAAAAGGCGCCAACGAGGAGGACACCGTGTCACAGCCCGACTCGTAATCAGGCCGGATCAAAAACTGCCTCCACAAATAAAACGGGGTGCCTCTGGCCCAGCCCCAACTACCACGGGAGGGGCGGCCGCTCTCTTCGCGTTCGTCTCCCGTACGACGGCGGCGATCGGCGGCGACCAGGACACATGCGCCGTGGTCACCTACTCGTCCCCTTTCACGCGCGCAGGCCCTGCGGGAGAGCCCCCAAACCCTAGCTAGCAATGGTGGTGGCGGCGGCCGGCGACCCTCGCCGGGTCCGCAACACCTGCATCATGGCGCACGTGGACCACGGGAAGACCACGCTGGCCGACCACCTGGTGGCGTTCGGCGGCGGCGGCCTCCTCAACCCGAGCATGGCCGGCAAGGCCCGCTTCATGGACCACCTGCGGGAGGAGCAGGAGCGGGCCATCACCATGAAGTCCGCCTCCGTCCTGCTCCGCCACCGCGACGGCACCCGCGTCCACCTCATCGACTCCCCGGGCCACGCCGACTTCTGCTCCGAGGTCTCCGCCGCCGCGCGGGTGGCCGACTCGGCGCTCATCGTCGTGGACGCCGTCGACGGCCTCGGCGTCCAGACGCACGCCGCGCTCCGCAAGGCCTTCGCCGAGCGCCTCCGCCCCTGCCTCGTTCTCAACAAGCTCGACCGCCTCATCACCGACCTCCGCCTCGATCCCGGGGAGGCCTACGAGCGCCTCCGCCGCATCGTCGCCGAGGCCAACTCCGTGTACTCCACGCTGCGCTCCGGCTCCTACTTCTCCCTCCTTGATGGGCTCGCCCCCGACCAGCAGGCCGACGATGGCGAGGACACCTTCGTGCCCCAGAAGGGCAATGTCGTCTTCGGCTGCGCCCGCGACGGCTGGGGCTTCCGGATCCAAGATTTCGCCGCCGTGATGGCCATGGGGCGCGCCGGCCAGGCCAACAAGCTGGTGAAATGGCTATGGGGGGCATACTACTGGGATAAGGAGAAGAAGAAGGCTATGCCCTTGGCTAACGGCATCAAGCAGCAGCCCATATTTGTGGAATTGGTGCTCAAGCGGCTGTGGAAGGTATATGATCATGGTCTGAAGGTGGACGGCGCAAGCTGGCTGCGCGATCATGTCGTCCAGGCCTTCAATCTGAAGGTATCGGAGCGGGAGCTGCAGAGCAAGGACCGCCCCAAGGCCGTGCTGGAAGCCGTGATGAGGGCGTGGCTGCCGCTTGCGGAGACAGTGATGACGATGATCGTGGAGTGCACGCCAGACCCCGTCGCCGCCCAGAGATTCAGAGCGCCGGCACTTATGCCCGAGAGGGAGCTGCCGACATGGGTTTTGGCGGAGCACGTCGCCGAGGCGGAGAAGGTGAGGAGGTGCGTGGTGGCCTGCAGCGCCAGCTCAAGCGCCCCTGTGGTGGTCTTCGTGTCCAAGATGTTTGTGGTGAAACACAAGGATCTGCCACCTACCCTCGACCGCGGCCAGGAGGCCGCCGGTGAGCCGGAGGAGTGCTTCTTGGCATTTGCGCGGGTCTTCAGCGGCGTCTTGCACGCGGGGCAGAAGGTGTTTGTGCTGTCACCGATGTATGATCCGGTGAAAGGGGACACAACAGGCAAGCATCTGAAGGAGGTTGAGGTTCAGCAGCTGTATGAGATGCTAGGAGAGGGCCTCAGGCCGGTGGCCAGCGTAGGCGCCGGGAATGTGGCCGCCATCAAGGGCCTTGGTGAGCATATAATGAAGACGGCCACACTATCATCTACGAGGAACTGCTGGCCCTTTGCGAGCATGGCGTTCCAGGTCTCTCCGATACTGAAGGTCGCGATCGAGCCCGCCAACGTGGCTGATCTGGCCGCGTTCCGCGAAGGGCTTAGCCTTCTCAACCGGGCAGACCCACTTGTTGAGTATTCCATATCAGAAAAGGGTGAGCATGTCCTTGCTGCAGCTGGGAAGGTACATTTGGAGCATTGTGTGGAGAATTTGCGGGAGAGGTTCGCGAAAGTCGAACTGAATGTCTCAGAGCCCTTGGTATCCTTCAAGGAGACCATCCAAGGGGAAGGTGTTGGTTTGGTAGATAGCTTGAAGGATCCACAGGGATACGTTGAGAGGATTGCTCCAGATGGGAAATTTGCTGTGAGAGTCAAAGTCATCAGGCTTCCAGATGCTCTGGTTAAGGTCCTCGAGGAAAATGAGGAATTGCTTTCTCGAACAATTAAGGGGCAAACGGCGAGAAGCGACAGAGCAATGGGATCACAATGTCCTCGGGATGATGATGGTCGTTCCGTGGCAGTGCTTAGGCAAGATATGCTCAGTGCTGTAGAGAGCGAGCTGGAAGCGCTCTCTGTGCGAGCGGATGAAGTTAAGCTCGAGTGGTATAGGAAGACACTGCTGGGGTACTTGCACAAAATCTCGGCCCTAGGCCCTTCCCAAGTCGGTCCGAATCTCCTCCTCATGCCCGGTGTGAAATTAAGCAGCGGTTCGACAACCATCCAAAACGGAAGGGAAGGTATTCTAGTGCGCGGCACGTGTCATGTCTCAGAGAAACTGGGGTTTGTGAGTGTGTCTGGTGATGCAGAGATTAGCAATGGCATTATCGACGACAGTGAGCCATCCACAGATGTTCCTGATCATGAGGCACTAAGGAACATCATCATCTCAGGATTTCAGGAGGTCACAAATGCAGGGCCCTTGTGTGATGAACCTATGTGGGGTCTGGCATTCATCGTCGAGCCCTACATATTCTCTGGCAGCCCAGATAGTGTCAACTGCTCTTATCAGCACAGAGCGGCAGTCAGGGAAGCGTGCCGGGCGGCCGTGCTTCAGAGCAAGCCCAGGCTTGTCGAACACATGTACTTATGTGAAGTGACCACTCCTATAGAGCGCCTAGGAAGCGTCTATTCTGTTCTTGGTGATTGTCGAGCAAAGGTGCAGGAAGCTGAGATGCAACTAGAAACTTTCTTGTACATGGTGCACGCGCATTTGCCGGTTGCCGAGAGCTCTGAATTCTCTGAAAAGCTTTGGAACGGAAGCTCAGGTGCGGCCACTGCTCGTCTCACTTTCAGTCACTGGGAGGCTATTCCTCAAGACCCCTTCTTTGTTCCGAAGACTAAGGAGGAGATTGAGGAATTCGGAGATGGTTCAAATATGGGACCAAACTTGGCTAAGAAGCTCATCGATTCCGTGAGGCGAAGAAAGGGACTACATGTTGACGATAAAGTCGTCAAGCATGGCACGAAACAGCGGACTCGGGCTAAGAAAGTGTAGATACGTTCTTGGGATTTATATGAAACTGTACATTCTGTTTCGTCAAGCATGGCACGAAACAGCCGGCTCGGGCCAAAGAAAGTGTAGATATGTTCTTGGGATTTATATGAAACTGTACATTCTGTTCCACAGCTTGTCCTGGTAAACTGAGATATAATCAATCTGTAGCTAGTGTGATTTTTGAAATTTTGAAATGCTGAGGAATTTTGGTCAGTTATTTACAATAGTTGCTGATTTGGCTCTTGTATGCTGAGGAATGGTTTATTATGTGGGTATGTCAAGCTAGAAAGTTTCACAACATTCTGCTTTTAAAACCTTGACTTGATGGGAAATGGTAGAAATGTATTCTCGTGTGTTGTTAAGCCAAAAGTTAGTAGAACTCGCTTGATCATGATGTAGTAATTTGTGCACTACTGCTTTGTGAAAAACTGTAGGAATAAACATAGCCAGGAAATAAAATGACCATTATGGTAAAGAGGCTTATTCCGAGCATAGCATAGTTACGTCAGTTACCTACATTGTCTAAATGCTCACTGTCCCACTTTTTCTTGTATTTTTTTGTGTCCTTCATGTTAGCCTCTAGGCATTGCAAGCCACATATATGTGGGATCTCCTGCGGGGAACCAGAGATGATCTTTAAGTCTTCATGGGACACCTTGGCCTTGGCTCATATGAATGGAACTGTTATCTCCTGTTCTTCTGTCCTGGTAAGCTGAGATGTAACCAAATCTGTAGCTAATGTGATTTTTAAATTTTGATGTGCTATTGGAATTTTTGTGAAGATGGTTGTTTCGGGGCATATTAAGTGCAGGCCTCCAGAAGCTCCAGTGCATAGTGGACGGCTAAAGCATGCTGAACTGCTGACAATGTCAAGAGAGGTCAGGGTAGACCGAACTTGACATGGGAGGAGTCTGTAAAGAGAGATCCGAAGGACTGGAGTACCCCTGTTCAGGATCCTGTCCTGGTAAGTTGAGATGTAAACAAATCTGTGGCTAGTGTGATTTTAAACTTTTGAGTGTGCTGAGAAATTTTGGTGGAGATGATTATTTTGGGGCATGTGGGCGCTCTGGGCATTTTTGAGAGGGATTTCTAATAATTGCCTGATTCCTACTCATCCATGTTTGGCTCTTCTAATACCTGTGCACTCATCTCAGAATGATTTATGTGGGTATGTCAGCTAGAAAGTTTCACAATATTATGTTTCTGTTACAGTAACTTGGTAGAAAATGGTGTAAAGCTGCACAGGATCCCCCCCTATATGGCAAACAGACACATCCTGAACTGTACTTTGCAATGCCCTGGTGAATTATCTTATCATCCTGAGTGAGTCGTTAACTAAAATTTGGTAGAGCTCACTGAATCATGATGTAGTAACCAGTGCACTACTGCTTGGGAAGAACTGCAGGGATTCACACAAGCAGGAAATAAAATAATCACTGTGCTTAAGAGGCCTATTCTGAACATAGCATCTTTACTTCCGTTACCTACAGGCCACATCGTGTGTATCCCATTTGCCTGTGCTGCTAATTTCTATGATTTACAATTACAGATTGGATTGCCACAGCATGTCTGTAGAAAGATAAAACAATCACTATGCTTAAGAGGCAGTATTTCATTCACTATGGGTGGAGTCATCAGCGTGGAAAGCTGTGGTCGACTCTTCTAGTATAAACTGCAGGGTTTAGTTAGCATTATATGATGATCGACGGAGCAAAAGTAAGTCGTGGGATCTTTATTCCGAACCGAACTCTTATTTCACATTGCAGGTCTTAATAAGAAGCTATGTAAATATGTAGTTATTATGGTAGAAAGGTGCTGAAAGTTTCATAGCATTCTGCTTTTTAACCTTGACTTGATGGAAAATGGTAGAAAGGTGTGTGAGTTGTTAAGTGGAAGTTAGTAGAACTTGCTTAATCATGATGTATTAATTTTTGCGCTGCTGCTTGGTGACAAGGTGTAGGAATGCCAGGAAATAATATGACCACTATGCTAAAGAAACTTATTCTGAACATGGCGTCTCCACATCAGTTACCTACAGTTTCTAAATGCTTACTGTTCCAATTTTCCTTGTATTTTTTGTGTGCTTCCTGTTAGCCCTTAGGCATCACAAGCCCAGACATGTGGAATTGCCTGTCTCCAGCAGTAGCATTTCATTGTGGTCTGGAGCAAGTGATAAAGGCTTTGATGTGCATGATCTTGAACTATATAAGCCTAGGCGGTGGCGGTGCGTAGCAATAGGAGGCTGGTAGGAGGGGGAGTTTTATTTCTGTTTATCTCTATTCTTTTCTAAACATACATGACCTGCGTTCACTAAATATTCATCTGGACTCTTTTTCGTACAAGTTAATACTCGTATTAGGGCTGCTCGACGAAGCGAAGTGAGCCGCTGGTTTGGGTTTTCCATAAGATGGATGGTTAAAAGGTCAAAGCTTGGTCAACATCCCCGACTTATTTCAGAACCAAACCTTGTAAAATTCTAGGTATTACAGTGTATTTATTTTTCGGGCCATAAGTGATTTCTCACCAAGAAAAGATTGATGACGGTGTATTCACAACTATATGTTTGGCAGGAAAATGCAATCCTGGCGTCGACATGGTTCAGTCTGGTGGGTCAAACTGCAAAATGGCTTGCAGGCAACCATAGATCAGATGGTCTTCATCGGAGACCTTGGCCTTGGCTCGTATGAAACTGTTGCCTACTCTTCTATGGGCATGGGCATGCTCCACCTGCTAAGGTGTTCCTTCGGTTACTGTGGTGGTCAGTACTATTACTTTTATTATTCTTAACTTAGAATTTCTTCTAGATTCTTCCATTGTAACTTTTAAAAAGGAGATTCAGTATATTTGCATCTGTATAAGTATAGAACTATCTTGTGCAGTTAAGCGCGCGCACACACAGACACAAGAAAAATTAGCAGAAAAAAATGCTCAACTTTATTTCCATGGCTAGCCGCCAGGTGCTCCTGCCAGAACTTCTTGCTAAAACTTTTAATGCCAACAGTTAAAAAAACTTTTCATGCCAAGTTGTATTTTTAGTCCCAATTATCATGCCAGGAATTGTGCTCAGAAGCTGAAGCATGCCAAAAATATATCTGATTGAATTTTACGCATGTATTTTGATTTATGAAGGTGCCCTTAATCGACAAGGGTGTTTCTTTCATTTGAACATGTAGTCGCTAATTGAGATATTGCTTGCAGGGAAACACCGAGGATATGATTACCTTGGTGCATCAAGGACATGGATACCAACAAGCTATGGATATTCGAGAGGTCCTCCAATAAATTAACCTGAAGTAGCAAGGACTACTTCCATTGTCCATGCCTCCATGGAGGTGAAATTCTGGTTAGGTATTTGGTCCCCATCTTCATCTATCAAATTCAGGTATCATGAAGTGGCTGATTTAGCGATTTTGCTTCCGATTTGATTAATATTGTCCTATCAGCGCCCTCACAGCAACAAGCGGTACATTTTGCTTTCACTGATAATTTAGCTGATGCATCTCTTGTGGCTTGGATTTTGTGTTAGCAAGCTTTTGATTCATTGTACCCTAGGATCTGAGGTTATGTCTCTCCAAGTGTATTTTTTTATAAGAAACAGTTTAGCATTTGAGTCCACTTCGGCTGTGATTTTTTCATGCCAGATTTAATTTACCATAACTTCTGAGAATTGACCAATTTTTATTTAAAACCATTATTTACATCAAATGTATCTCAATTCAAAATGTTTCAATAGGTTGTTCTTCCAATATGATAGTTTGCATCTTTAGTTTTGGGGCTTCCTCAACATAAAAACATAATGCTTTCTTAAGAGGCCTTTTGTGATTTGTGAATGACCATTACCACGGCGTGCTTGGAGAGCCAAAGCCCCTCCCCGTGGATCCCAGCCTGCTTCCTCGACATTTGTTGCCGGCGCCCAACGACATCGCCTTTTCTTCTTCGATGTAGTAAATGCCTGCAACTTTCTGGTCCTGTGTAAGTTTGGTATGTCGGTAGTTGTGCTGCGGCGTTGGATGTTTGCTTTGCTTGCTCCAGCATGGCAATCGTGCCCGGAGCCTCTCTTGATGCCCCGATCATCAGTTTCTATCCAAGCTCCAGGAAGATCATCTCAAGGGATGTTTTTTTTGTTGTTGTTACAAACAGCAACAGGTTAACCTGGATGATCCAAGTTGGACGTACGTAGTGAGCGATATGCATCTATTCTAGTGCGCAGCAGCCCTGGATTTTCAGTAAAAGAAACAGCAACTCCCAGGTTAACCTGGATCCTATGTACTGTATGTAAGAAAACATAATGCTTGCATTTCAATTTCAGGTCCCAGTTTCCATCTTCAGACTCCCATATTTCTGGGATGTGTCCTCAGTACATACCCCCTCCTTTTCTTTTTAGTCTGCATATAAGATTTGGTCAAAGTCAAACTTTATCAACTTTAACTAAGTTTATAGAAAAAATTATCAAGATTCACAATATGAAATCAATATTGTTAGATGCATCATGAAATTAATTTTCATACCATATAGCTTTAGTGTTGTAGATGTTCATATTTTTTCCAACAAAGTTGGTCAAACTTTATAAAGTTTGACTTTGACCAAATCTTATATGCAGAGTAAAAAGAAACGGAGGGAGTACATACCCAGGCCTCTACATGTTACTGTAGAATTCTACATCTCAAGTAACCTGCATCCCATACTGTGAGAATTTAAATCATCGGAATGAAAATCATACTACCGGGCATCCAATTCTGGTTCCCTTAATTAATCGGCACAGATATCAACTCTTATCTCACTGTCAACTGCATTTCAGATCTCAACACATTCACCTGTTGAACCAGATTGGTCTGCCAAACAATTCATCAGCTGTGCGACAGGTAGACCTAGCTACTAATTAAGCATTTCGATGTTGCGCCATCACGGCCAGCTAGAGTTGCTTAATCATCTTCGTCCAGAAACCTAGTGTCCTCGTCAAACATCACAGCTTCCTTCGTGTCTTTCACATGATGATCTCACAGCTTCCTGCTGATGCACATGACAGCAGTCCATAGCTTAATAATAAGATAAATATCCAAAATATATAGCTGAAGCTGGCAGTGCCGCGCTTTCGTGTACATCACAGTATCATATGACCAGGCTCCTTGCCTCTCACCTGCCAAAGCTGATCCCCTATGTCAAGGCCACTGCACCTCTGAATTCGCACTGCTCAATGCCTCGACCCTGCCATGGAACATTAAGCAGGTATTGCTGGTTAATACTAGAAGAAAATCACAAAATGTGCTTTGCTTCAGCATAGGATGCTCAAATTAAATACATTCCCACAGAGCATATATGTACTGCTGCTGCAGTATAGATAGGAATGAAGACGAAAATGGATAATTCGATGCAGAGCCAACTCAAAAAAATCCAAGCAAGCTAACGGAACGGGGCAGGCGTCAGGTTCAACCTGTGTGCTTTCAAGCTTGTATGACTTCAAAAGTGGCATGTGTTCATTAAATGAAATCAACACCCAGATCACTCCAAAAAAAACAGAGGATATATGTATGTATGCAGGCTGGTAATAATAACCATGACAATGAAGTTACCAAATGGAAAAGGATTATAAACACACAAAAACTGTGTAACAGGCCAAACATTTCTCGAGGAATTACCAAGCTGGCAAAAACCAGTAGCTACCATTACTAATTATTAACATGAAATAGCTTCTTGTTGCCTATGCATGGTCACTACGGGCAAGTGCCAACTAAGGGTAATACCGTATACCCCTGTACCATACAGAGATAGAGATATGATCATAGAAAAATATCCATATTGCTGAAATATATATATTACAGTAACTAATAGGCGGCCTAAACACCAATCTGATGAGTATAGATGCTGCCGCACAAATTAGTAAGTAGGAGTAATATTATTGCGTATATGCAGAGAAGGAAAAATCAAGTAAGCTAGACCACTACATGGTTTCATGACATCAAATTATCACCTGAAAGCTGGAACGATAAATGAACACTTCTACAAACCAAAGATGCACTATTCACTGAAACTAGCAGAGACAAGGTTGCAAACATTCTGACATGAATTGCAAAGGGATAAATTTGAGACAGAAGGCATGAAGGTCATCATCTTTTTTCACTAAAGCAAGTTATAGGATACAGTAGATAAATATAGTACTAGCTGCTTCCATCAGCAGCTTAAATTACAGGACCAAGCAACAAAACAGATTACCACAACCAACTAAGCATTACAGATCTAAACCAGCGCAATAGCACATATAAAATAAACTACTGACGAACCCCTTCAAGCGGCAAGTTCGGATTTGAAGCCTGAGCTTAGACACCACCTCCTCCACCACCAGGTATAATTCTGACTAGGCCACAAAACATTCCATCACTGAGTGAAGTAGATCCTTTCTTTGAGCGTCAGGCTAGAAACAAAACCAGCGACATAAAGTTGGGCTTTGAACACTAGGCAAGGCAATCTTCAAAATGGGGATCCACTACACTTTTTACATCCGCTGGAGGGCACGTCAAAAGGATCAGCCATTGACAAATCATGGGTGTTCCTGTTGTCTCTGAAATAAACATTATTGCCGCATCTCAGTTCAATCCGAGCATCTTGAGAAATTCTATCTTTGGTCCGCAGCAGCAGGTGTTGATTAGCAAACCAGTTATACTGCCGGTGGTAAGGCAATGTGATTTTCATTTTCTTTAGCACTTTCGCATTCAAAACAAAGAACTTGGCAAAGTCAATACACAAAGGGATGGTGCCATTATAATTCTTCAACAGTACTTCTTTGAGATGCAGCTCAAGGCATTCAATCGGTTCCGGTGGGTCATACTCCTGGGGGTTAATACAACTCATCCTTGACTGGAACTGGAAATGGAGAGAACAAATAATACAAAAGAAGTTACCAACAGGTTAGCAATACGATAACTGGCTAGATAACACAGCAACTCAAATTCTGATTTTGACATCTAAAGCAAGCAGCTATGTTAATGTACTCACAAAGACATGCAGCCTCTCCAAGCAGGGGAAGCACTTGAGGAAGTTAACCACTATATCCAGATTAGTGTAGTCAAGAACCAACACCCTCACGCTGTGCATTTTGGTTGTCAAGTCAATAGCAATCATATTCTGCAAAGACATAAAAAAACAAGTGCATTCATAAGAACAACAGCCTGCATATAGGAATGCTGAATGAGCAATGGATGAAGACTGCTGCTACCCGGAAAACTGTGGTTCCAAGCTGAAGTTCTGTTATGCCTGTAGAGAGTGCACCCAATATGTTCAGTTTAGGTGCCGAGATTACCCGTATGGTCCTTGGGCCAACCTGTGGAACAAGTGGTAGCAATCTCTCAAGGCACGGGGCATCCTCGATGACCAACTCTTGCAAAGGGACACTTTCTTTAAACCAGTTAGTGCAAAAGCCTACACTCTTAAGAGTTTGGGAGCTGATGCAGAGGCGACGAAAGACAGAATTTTTCTTTAGCTCAAGGCTCTCCAAGGCATAGCAGTCAGAGAGCATGCTCTGGAGAGCGTCCTCCGAGATGGCGACTCTATCCAGGGTGAGCTGCTTGAGGCACGGAAACTTGAGCGACAGCTTCACAATCCAGTCGGAGAAACGGCAGCCGCCAAACTTGGCCACACGGAGCGTGGGCGCTAAGCGGTAGACGGACAATGGCAGTAGGTAGAACGTATCCCTGACGTCAAACCAGTGTTTGGGGATGAGCTCAAACTCCTGTAGCTTGTCCAGGGCTTGGGAACTAAGCCAGCCTTTGATCTTGCCATGATACTTGCTACTAGAGAGGCAGAGCGAGAAGCGGCGTGCGGGGCCAGGATGCACAGAGAGGATCTTTGAAATCAAGTCGCCCAAATTGTGGTTGTTGCTGTTGAGTTCTTGGTCCACCACGAGGTTGAGAGGAGCGGAGTGCCATAGCGGACGCCATCGGCGAGAGATGACTTGCGTGCGGGCACCTTCCTTGGTGGGGAGAAGAGAGACGATACTGCAAAGAACGGCATCCGGGAGGCGGCCGATGTGATCGACACTCCCCGCATCATCGACGTCTCTGCTCCCTGGTGGATCTTGGTCCACGTCAATGATCGGGAACTTACATTTGTTGGATGCTTGCAATGGCACCGGCGTCGCCTCAACTGCAGTCACCGTCGCAGGCGCTGGCACCTTGTAATTTAACGCCACAGCAGCAGACTTACGCTTCTTGGAAGCTTGCGTCGCCACCGCCGAAGCGGCCGCCGGCCGCCCTGCATTCACCGCCAAAGGCGCTGCCTCCTCGGCATTTATTGGCCCTGCTGCCTGCCCAGCAGTCACCGCCACGGGCGCTGCCTCCTCGGCATCCAACACCGCATCCGCAAACCTACGCTTCTGGGAAGCTTGCATTTGCATAGCTGCCGCGGCAGCGGTCGCTGCCTGACCTGCAGTCTCCACCACAGGTGCTGCGACCTCGGCATTTATCGGCCCGTTGTCTGCCCTGCAGGCGCTGCCTCCTTGGCATCCAACGCCGCATCCGCAAACCTACGCTTCTGGGAAGCTTGCATAGCTGCCGCCGCAGCGGTCGCCGCCTGGCCTGCAGTCACCGCCACAGCAGCTGCCTCCTCGGCATCCAAGGCCGCAGCAGAGGCCTTCACGGCTGCCTCCTTGGCGTTTAAAGCCGCAGCAGAGGCCGCCGCAGCTGCCTCCTTGGCGTTTAAAGCCGCAGCCGAAGCCGCCGCAGCCGCGTCCTTGGCGGCATCCGTCGCCTCCTTTGCAGTCACCGCCGCCGCCGCCGCGTCCTTGGCAGCAGCCGCCGCTGCAACCGAAGCGGCCAAGGCCGCGTCCTTGGCAGCCGCCGCTGCAGCCGATGCGGCGGCCGCCGCCGCCTCCATGGCTGGCGAGGGAGACGACGGAGGGTTTGGTCTGGTTGGGGATTTCGGGTACGGGGAAAAATCGAGGGCCAGACCTGGAATCGAGCGCCAGCCGGGAATAGAGAGGATGGGAGGGGCGACCGGGACGCGGCGGTACTTGAGCTAGAGGTGGGGCGCCGGGACGACGGCGGTGGCCGGGAAGGGGAGGGGCGGCGGCGGCGCTCTGCCAGATGGTGAGGAAGAGGTTTTTTTTAGGGAAGTGAGGAAGTGAACGGACGAGGAGAAAGGGAAGAAAACAAAAGGAAAGAAATAAATAAAAAGGTTCACTCACTGATGAGTGGGTCCCACGCGGCAGCAGAATTTTTGGTTTGCAGCTCTAAGGAAAAAATTTGATGAATGGGTCTGAATATACACCGGGTCTTTTAAAATAAATCACACAGGGGAATTGTGTTTGTGTACATTTTTATTTTTCGGTGATCCAGTTTGGGCGTGCTTTCAATTTGGAAAACATTTAGAATCGGCCGTCCGGCGGAACGCGTACCTCGCGTGTACACATCCACATGTGCAGCTAGGCCTACCCACACTCCGCGCCTCCTTTTATCCTTAGAACTCTTCTAATGCAAAGATGCTTACATGAGGTGCTAAGTGCATTAAATAGCTTAGCAACTCAACCCCTCAATGCATAGGTGTTTAACTTACTGTTGCTAAGCTTACTTTATTTACCCCTCCCAATGCTCCACCTTGTACAGGTGCTAAGCCTTCCACATAGGCAAAAAATCTGATGTGGCAAGTTATTTAAGAGGAGAGAGATGAGTGTGGTGACCCCAGGAAGAACTAATGCTAAGCGCGTGAACCTAGGCAAAACATTTAAAGGAAGGAAGCCCACCAATACATGAAGAGCTTTAGTTGCTAAATTATTAAATGAAGCTTAGCAATCATAAGCTAAGCACCTATGCATTGGAGAGTATAGTTGCTAAGCTATTTAATGTGCTTAGCACCTCATCTAAGCATCCATGCATTGGCAGCAGCCTTAATGATTAGCACCTACACTCTTTCATGCATTGGTCAGTATCTTTCATTTAAGTGGTTTGCCTAGGTTCACGCGCTCGGCATTGGTTCTTCCTGGGGTTACCAAAGTGCTGCTCTCTCTTCTCTTTTAATTGCGATGCCATGTCATTTTCTCGCTTATGTGACATGCTTAGCACCTGTCCACGATGAAGCACTAGATAGGGTTTTATCTATTCAAGCGTCGGTTTCACAGCCATTCATTTACTTCGCCGCAGCTTTCACTCCTCATCTTCTACCTCACAACTAGCAGTAACTCCTCTCTTCCTCCACCTCCCTCTCACGCGTCGCGTAATGGGTTCAACCCGGCGAGCTCCGGTGATGAGAGACCAAACGGCAACTGGGAACGGAGGGCGGGGGCGGCCGCGCTACACCCACCAAGCGTAGAAGCTGGAACCCTTGTAGGTATATGATGGAACCGGCATCCATCGGCGCGGCCACCAGCGGAGCCAGGTGCTACAAGCGGCGACGAGCGGGACGTTCTTTGTTGTGACCGGCTATTTCGTTTGCTGGAACCATGGTGCGGGGACGCTAGAACCAGTGTACAAAGATGTTTACCGGCGCCTAGAAGCCGCCTTCCGATTTTGGGAACACATGATTTCTCCAAATTCACATGCCGCCTTTACATGCATATACATCATCAACAAGAATTAAAATGTTCCAAGATTTTAAAAGCCACAAATTGTACGGACAAAATCAGATCTCAAAACACTAATTCATTTCAATTTTTTATCACAAATTATGTGTCAGAACCTCGGCATTCATTTTTTAAACAGATTACCCGCCAACGTAGTACAAGTTTCAAAGTACATGAACCTAGTATCCAGGTTTCAAAACGACCGTGATTAAACCGTGAAGTAGGATATACATCCAGTTGGGAGCTACGGTCGAGCAGGGCCAGGCTCATCAGCAGAATCTTCACCAGGACTGATGTGATTTTCTACACCTTAGGAACACTAAAGGCAGCCGCCGACTTCGATTTTCCGAAATTATCAAAAGGAAGCAAATGAAATGGTTTAGTTAGAGATCAGCAAGCATTTCAACAGGAAAACAGTACTACAATGCCAAGTTTGAGAGATTGGAAGAATTAGTATCATCAACAGATAATGGATGGCCAAACTCCTACTTCTGCCACTTCTGCAGAAGAAACTTAGAAACATCCGTCCATGAGTCCATCTATTCTGGAACTGTCATCTATCGAAGGCAGTATGGACAGAGGTTGCAAAGTGGAGGGGTTGCGCTTCACTGGCCCCCCAACAAAGAGAACAGACGTCCACAACATCGACGACCTGCCAAATCATCTCTCACACGAACAAAGAGGGGAGGAAAGGAATAAAGAATCATGATCATGGCAACAACCTGGGAGCTCTGGAACGCGAGAAACAATTGTGTTTTTAGAGACAAGGAAGTGGATCCGTCGAATATCATCAGGGCGATCAGGGAAAATCACCCCCGTTCGGGGATCTAGGCACCTTGCTGGAGCCAAGGCCATCGAGCCCCCGTTCCGGGATCTAGGCACGAGATAAAACCTAGAGTCAGAGAGTTTTTTGGGGGAATGGAAAGCCACCCCCCATGAACATTCTTTTTTCACCTTATTTTGTTTTGTTGCTATGATAGCTCTGATCAAACTTTGTATTTCTATCACTCTTCTGCTAAATCAAATGAAGCCAGCTGAGCTGGATCTTTAAAAAAAAACAGATCATGGGAACGGGCAAATACAAATCAAAAAAATACTAGGGTTTACATGCTCAGTAGGGTACAGAGATTGGACAGTGCAAAATATGGGAACTGGCAAATGCAATACCACAATCTTCAACCAAACACTTCGCTCTAACTTAGCCAATTCAATTCATCATCCACTGCCACACTTCTACCATGTACAAACATGATGCAAATTTCACAAAACTCATAATAAGTAGCCAGTAATGTGTTCTGCTCTAAGGTTAAGCTGCTGCTGCGGTCAAAGAATTACATGAAAAAAGGCCACCATAATTCAAAGTTAAGCGGTTTTTGTCCGAGAGAACAGGTAAAGATCTCCCCATTCCGCGTGAGCTTCTCTCTGTTGTGGGCGTGGAGCAGCTAACTCATTAGTTCCATTGCCTCCCTGCAAGGATCAGTTGATCAGAACATGGAAATGAAGAACTCGATTCTACCGAAGATGGCAAACACCCAAAGCATGTAACTGCTGACAAATAACACTCAAGAAAATACAACGAGACGGATTTTATCTCTTATCAGCTGATCAGAATAATGAAAAGAACTGAATTCTACCATAGCAATCGACAAAACACAAGAAGGCAGAAGTATCTCTCACCAGAATAATTTCTCGACCTCCTTACTTTCAGGGTCCAGCTCTAATGCGCGAGAGAGAGACTGATAGGCACCGTTGTAATCCTAAGGAAAGGCAAGCGCATTTTTTGGAATCAAACAACAGATATGAAAGGAGCAACGTAATTTTCAGCCTGAGCTGTTCTACTGCACCTCCATAAACATAAAAGCTGCGCCTAGCCGATAGTGTGCCTTTGCCCATTTCGGGCAAAGCGCTATGCATTCATGTGCATCACCAAAAGCCCTTTCCCCATTACCCATGCGAAGCCAGCAAAGACTCCTGTTTGATAACAACTTCGCGTCGAAGTTATCCATCTTCAGAGCCTGCAGCACACAAAACAGTGAAAAATTGTTGGTGTTGCCACATTCCATGCTGCTCGGTTTAGACCAATAATTTGTCATTTGGTCTACAGGTACAAGGACCGAGGAGTTAAACTGTGATAAAAGATCAACTCGCACCTGAAATTCCTCACAGCAAAACGAACAGCGGAGATTAATGTGTCACTATTCTTATTTATTTATTTAAACTTAATTATCACAATTTTTGGCTACCACTAGCTCTAGGCATGAAAACTCTCTAGTCTACACTGTTAAGTTAACACTCCATACATGCAACGAGATGCTCTCACTAGTGACTAGTCTTTAACAGGTTCATGTGAGCATTACGATCGAGGTAACTGGTTAATTTTTAGACATTGCCAAGGTCAAGTGATACTAATTATAAATAAACTTAAATTCTAATGGAGGAACATGTTTCATGGCTGTACGCCTGTACCTACAGTTTACACAGGAATAAAAGGCCCGGGAATATACCTGTGTGTAGAACACTGATGCATTCAGATAATCCTGCTTCTTAAATGCTTCATCCCCTTGTTGTTTCAGGTCAGAAGCCCTCGTTTGGACAAAATTGTCATCCTGGGCAAACATAATAACTTGGTCAGGTATACGTACATATTAAGAGGTCTAATGTGTGTCAGGGAGAAACAGTGCTCTAGAAATGATGTCAAGGTTAAGTGAATGAACTCAAGAAACAGTTGCCGCTAACTTGTATATTCAGTGTGTAATGTTTACACTACATGTCCCATTACATATATAGAGCTGGTCTAACTAACTACCATGGAAGAAGGCAGGTAGCATGACCCGGTAGTGGATCCTAAGGAATAGGACTAGCTTAGAGACTGGGATTACAAATGATTACAGGTACCGATATAACGTGTATAATATACAGGTTAACAGTTTCAACCTCAAGGAAAAAAGACAAGGGACAGTTTTCATCAATGGGAGATTTGAAAATCCCAGTTGTCACTTTCTACAGACAGTTACTGAAGTAAGAGAGCTTTCTAAGAAAATTAATTGGTACACCTGTTAATGAATTAACATGCAAGCAAAATAAGTTATCCAATAAAGCATCATTCACATCAGATGAGTTTTCAGGAACGGATCTTAGACCGCAAAGCAGGCACATAAAAAACACCGGCGCATTGACTAGTTCTTGATCTATGAAGTTTTAGCTAAACATCGATGCCAACATTGCGTAGAGAGTTAACATGGGACAAAATTGTTGTGAGTGCAAAGAAAATTTGCTAGCGTGATATACCTCAAGCTGCTTGATTTCCATCTTCACATGACTAACGATACCGTCAACGCTCCAATTTGTCACAGTTGAAATTGGCAAGGTGGAAGGAAAGAGCATCTCAACGTCTTCCCGTGTACCATACTCAGCAGCCAATTCTATTGGCAATCTACCAAACTGTTGAGGAACAACGGAAGCTTTACAAAAATTAATATTCAACATTAAGAAATAAGCAAATGTTCATGACACAAACTTACAAAGAGATGGCATAAAGGAGAAGTGGTGAAACTGTAACAAGCTTTTTCAGAAAAGTTCACTTAGCACAGCCTTTTATTTTTATATTGCAGATAGCATCAAGTAGGTCTACTTGCATCATAACTCCTACAGTTACGGTCGTTGCATATCAGTATAAGACAAGTCGAAATAGTAGCACGCTTATGTAAGAAAGCTAACTTAGCACAGCCTTTTATTTTTATATTACATATAGCATCATGTAGGTGTACTCGCATAACTCGTATAGTTGTTGCATATCACTACAAAGCCAGGCAAGACACAAGAATATGTGACAAAATGAGCATTCTGACCTGGTCAAGAACATTTGGATTTGCACCAGCTTCCAACAAGCACTTGATAGCTTCAGTTAAGCCCTTCTCTGCAGCCGTTATCAAGGGATTATAACAAGGGCCAGCACCGCTCACATTAGCTCCACCCTATCAGATGCAAGAATGAAAAGCCAATCATTTTTTTAGTTGTGAATACAAAAATGACTAAATGGAACATCAGTTTATAGAAATCTACATTCCTACTGCAGTACAAAAAGAGGATACAATACCTGAATCAATAGCTTCGCACAAGACACATTAGATTTGTGTAACGCCATGTCTAAAGGTCCAAGAATACAAGTACCCTTGTTGGGCTGAAAAAAAATAGGTTCAATTTCATGCCAGAATATTACAATTCCAAGAGAAAGATTGAATTTGCAAAGCTGATCCGATACTTCTTTTCTAAGGGTGTAGCTTATAAAAGTTATATGTCACTTTGCTCCACTAGTAGAAAAGGGGGCAACGGTCCAGGCCGGGTCAGTCCATTAGTCCCGGTTTAGTCCAGAATCGGGACCAATGGGGGCATTGGACCCGGTTCGTGAGCCCAGGGGGCCGGCCGGGCCACGTTGGCCATTGGTCCCGGTTCATCTGGACCTTTTGGTCCCGGTTGGTGGGACGAACCGGGACCAGTGGGCCTCGCGCCTGGCCCACCACCATTGGTCCCGGTTGGTGACTTGAACCGGGACCAAAGGCTCCCCTTTAGTCCCGGTTCATGCCACCAACCGGGACCAATGAGGTGCCTATATATACCCCCTCGCGTAAGAGCAGAGCACACTGCTCTGTTTTTTTCTGGCCGAGGGGGAGAGGGCTTGGTGGTGCTCTAGCTCACCTCCTATGCATATAAGGTGTTCGATGGAATGCCCGAGCCACACTACTTAAGCTTTCTCCTCTCCAAGCTCGACCTCCAAGCTCCATTTTCCTCAATATTTGTCTAGGTTTAGCGGTCCGTCACGCCCCGTCCCCGTCTTCACCGCCGTCGATCACCCGCGCCGAGCTCATCTCCGGCACCATCGTGGTGAGCCTCTTGTTCTTATCTTCTTTCTGAAAGGAAAAATATTCTTACTTGTATGTTTACATAGATACTTGTATTATTTTCTTACTTTTATTATTGCATCTTATATAGTGCGATGGTTTTGGTATCCGCCCCCGTCGGCCCTCATCCTGTCTATGATTCGGATGTGGTATATATATTATCTTTATAACTATTGATTCATTTATTGTTTATGAAAATTATGCCGACCAACATGACATAGATTTTATTTATGTAGGATGTATGTGAATCGGAAATTCCAACCGACCCTATTGTTGGGAGGTTAAATTTAGTTGAAGAAGAAAACAATTTGTTGAAGGAAAAAATAAAAGAAATTGAAGAGGAGAAGATGATATTGGAGTTGCATGTTGCGGATGTCATCGATGATCACAAGATCAAGATGGATGCAATGCGCTTGAAGATTAGAAAGATTAGAAAATGTGCCATTCATACCGAGGCTTGGTATCATTATGCTGTTGGATCAATTGTTACCTTGGTTGCGATTATGATCGCATTTGTTTTTGCATTAAAATGTTTTACATAGTTTCAATGTATGGTTTAATTAATTAGATGCTCTGGAGAGCTATATGTTGTTAGATAAGAACTATGTATGTACTTTGGTTTTAATGTGATGATAAACTTCTATTAATTTGGACACTTAATTATATATAATGCACGCAGATGAACCGGCAATGGATGTACGGTGACAGACACACCTCCGAGTACATTAAGGGCGTGCATGAGTTTCTTGATGCGGCTGAGGCAAACAAGTAGAATGGTTTTATGTGTTGTCCATGCACTGAATGTGAGAATACGAGGTCTTACTCTAACCAGAAAATCCTTCACTCCCACCTGCTTTACAAGGGTTTCATGCCACACTATAATGTTTGGACGAGGCACGGAGAAATAGGGGTTATGATGGAAGACGACGAAGAAGAAGAGTACGATGACAGCTATGTGCCCCCTGAATACGGTGATGCTGCAACGGGGGGAGCTGGTGAAGATCAAGAGGAACCAGACGATGTGCCCAATGATGCTGCAACGGGTGAAGCTGCTGAAGATCAAGAGGAACCAACGATGTGCCCGATAATGATGATCTCCGCCGGGTCATTGTCGATGCAAGGACGCAATGCGAAAGTCAAAAGGAGAAGGTGAAGTTCGATCGCATGTTAGAGGATCACAAAAAGGGTTGTACCCCAATTGCGAAGATGGCAACACAAAGCTCGGTATCGTACTGGAATTGCTGAAGTGGAAGGCAGAGAATGTTGTGGCTGACAAAGGATTTGAGAAGCTACTGAAAATATTGAAGAAGAAGCTTCCAAAGGATAACGAATTGCCCAACAATACATACGCAGCAAAAAAGGTCGTATGCCCTCTAGGATTGGAGGTGGAGAAGATACATGCATGCCCTAATGACTGCATCCTCTACTGCGGTGCATACAAGGATCTGAACGCATGCCCGGTATGCGGTGCATTGCGGTATAAGATCAGGCGAGATGACCCTGGTGATGTTGACGGCGAGCCCCCCAAGAAGAGGGTTCCTGCGAAGGTGATGTGGTATGCTCCTATAATACCACGGTTGAAACGTCTGTTCACAAACGAAGAGCATGCCAAGTTGATGCGATGGCACAGTGAGGACCGGAAGAAAGACGGGAAGTTGAGAGCACCCGCTGACGGGTCGCAGTGGAGAAAAATTGAGAGAAAGTATTGGGATGAGTTTGCAAAGGACCCAAGGAATGTATGCTTTGCTTTAAGCGCGGATGGCATTAATACTTTCGGGGAGCAGAGCAGCAATCACAACACCTGGCCCGTGACTCTATGTATGTATAACCTTCCTCCTTGGATGTGCATGAAGCAGAAGTTCATTATGATGCCAGTTCTCATCCAAGGCCCTAAGCAACCCGGCAACGATATTGATGTGTATATAAGGCCATTAGTTGAAGAAATTTTACAGTTGTGGAATGGAAACGGTGTACGTACGTGGGATGAGCACAGACAGGAGGAATTTAACCTAAAGGCGTTGTTGTTCGTGACCATCAATGGTTGGCCCGCTCTCAGTAACCTTTTAGGATAGACAAACAAAGGATACCACGCATGCACGCACTGTTTAGATGACACTGAAAGTATATACCTGGACAAATGTAGGAAGAATGTGTACCTGGGCCATCGTCGATTTCTTCCGACCAACCATCAATGTCGAAAGAAAGGCAAGCATTTCAAAGGCGAGGCAGATCACCGGAAGAAGCCCGCCATGCGTACCGGTGATCACGTACTTGCTATGGTCAATGATTTACACGTAACCTTTGGAAAGGGTCCCGACGGACTAGCTGTTCCGAATGACGTTGAGGGACACGCACCCATGTGGAAGAAGAAATCTATATTTTGGGACCTACCCTACTGGAAAGACCTAGAGGTCCGCTCTTCAATCGACGTGATGCACATGACGAAGAACCTTTGCGTGAACCTACTAGGCTTCTTGGGCGTGTATGGGAAGACAAAAGATACACCTGAGGCACTGGAGAACCTGCAATGTTTGCACAAAAAATACGGCATGCCTCCGAAGCAGTATAAAGGTCCTGCCAGCTACGCTCTTACGAAAGAAGAGAAAGAAATCTTCTTTGAATGCCTGCTCAGTATGAAGGTCACGACTGGCTTCTCGTCGAATATAAAGGGAATAATAAATATGCTAGAGAAAAAGTTTCAGAACCTAAAGTCTCATGACTGCCACGTGATTATGACGCAACTGCTTCCGGTTGCATTGAGGGGGCTTCTACCGGAAAACGTCTGATTAGCCATTGTGAAGCTATGTGCATTTCTCAATGCAATCTCTCAGAAGGTGATCGATCCAGAAATCATACCAAGGCTAAGGAGTGATGTGGCGCAATGTTTTGTCAGTTTCGAGCTGGTGTTCCCACCATCCTTCTTCAATATCATGACGCACGTCCTAGTTCATCTAGTCGACGAGATTGTCATCCTGGGGCCCGTATTTCTACACAATATGTTCTCCTTTGAGAGGTTCATGGGAGTCCTAAAAAAATATGTCTGTAACCGCGCTAGGCCAGAAGGAAGCATCTCCATGGGCCATCAAACAGAGGATGTTATCGGGTTTTGTGTTGACTTCATTCCTGGCCTTAAGAAGATAGGTCTCCCTAAATCACGGTATGAGGGAAGACTGACTGGAAAAGGCACTCTTGGGAGTGACTCAATAATATGCAGGGACGGATATTCTTGGTCTCAAGCACACTACACAGTTCTACAAACTCTACCTTGGTGACACCATATGTCGATGAACACAAGAACAGTCTGCGCTCCAAACACCCGGAGCAGTGCGACGACTGGATTACATGTAAACACATCAGGACTTTCAGCAGTTGGTTGGAAACACGTCTCAGAGGTGACAACACTGTTTGTGATGAGATGTACTTGTTGTCCAGGGGACCATCTTTGACTGTATTGACTTACAAAGGATACGAGATAAATGGGAATACATTTTACACGATCGCCCAAGATTAAAAGAGCACCAACCAAAACAGCGGTGTCCGCTTTGATGCAGCAACCGAGAGCGGAAAGGACACATATTATGGTTACATAGTGGACATATGGGAACTTGACTATGGACATGATTTTAAGGTCCCTTTGTTTAAGTGCAAATGGGTCAATCTGTCAGGCGGCGGGGTACAGGTAGACCCACAGTACGGAATGACAACAGTGGATCTGAAAAATCTTGGGTACACTGACGAACCGTTCGTCCTAGCCAATGATGTGGCACAGGTTATCTATGTGAAGGACATGTCTACCAAACCGAGAAAAAGAAAAAGATAAGGAAGCGAATACATCATACGATGAGTCAAAGCGCCACATAGTTCTTTCAGGAAAAAAGGATATCCTGGGAGTGGAGGGCAAGACAGACATGTCTGAAGATTATAAAAAGTTTCATGAAATTCCTCCCTTCAATGTCAAGGCTGACCCAAGCATCCTGATAAACGATGAAGATTATCCATGGTTACGGCGCAATAAGCAAATGACACGAGCGAAGAAAAAGTGAAGACTTTCTCCCACAACTATTATGATGATACCATGCCAACTTTGTAACACACGAGTATGCTATGCCAACTTTTTCAGAGTTCATTTGAAAACTATGAATTTAGGTCGAATTTTCTCTATAGGTGCATCTATGTTCATTTTTTTAGTAAAGTTAATCACAAACTTGTGATTCACACAAATTTCAAAGAATTCAAGTTTTAACTATTCAAATTTGAAAACTAATGGCACTAACAGAAAGTTTATAATTTTTCTAAAACTAATAGCACTAACAGAAAGTTTATAATTTTGCTGACCTAAAAGCAAAAAGAATTAAAAAATAAAGCAAAAAACAAAAGAAAATAAATAATACAGATAACAACACAAAAAAACTGAAAACAATAAAAATAGCAACAATAAGTATTTTGTTGTAAGTAGAAACAAAATAAAATAAATAAAGCAACAAAGAAAACTAAAAAACTAAAAAAGTGTTTTCATATTTG
>NC_041380.1:40484561-40485504 GCF_002162155.2 Triticum dicoccoides
AAAAATCACTAAAAAACTATAAGTATTTTGTTCTAAGTAGAAATGAAAAAATAAATAGCAAAGAAGAAAAAAATGCCTATAATATTTGTTATGACTAACTAAAATTACCAAATTGAGTATAATGATAAAACACAGTAATATTAAATAGCAGGAAAAAGGATGACTCAAAAATCAATTTTTATAGTAAAGTTATTCATAAACTAGTGATTCACACAAAATTTAAAAAATTCAAATTTAAACTATTCAAATTTTAAAACTAATGGCACTAACAGAAAGTTTATAAATTTTTGTGACCTAAAAGAAAAAAATCACTAAAAAACTATAAGTACTTAGTTCTAAGTAGAAATGAAAAAACAAATAGTAAAAAAAATGCCACCTACTGGGCTACCACGGCCTGAATACGACTAGAAGCCCATCCATGGGCCAGGATTCAGGCCCACAGGCATAGCGGTGTGAGATTAGGCCCAAAGGCCTGCAGTTCTGAGGAGTTCGATGGAGAGGGCGGCGCAGCGCTTATAAACAGGTGCGGCCGCTCCCCAACTAGCGAGGTGGGACTAAACATACCACTGCACCGCGGCTTTGGCAGGCGCAGGCATTTGGTCCCAGTTGATGGCACCAACCGGGACTAAAGGGGGCATTGGTCACGGTTCCTGGCACAAACCGTGACCAATGCCCCCCTTTAGTCCCGGTTGGTGCCACCAACCGGGACCAAAGGCCGCCGCTTCCCGCCCTTTGGGTTGCTGAAAAGAGGCCTTTGGTCTCGGTTGGTGGCACCAACCGGGACTAAAGGTGGCATTGGTCCCGGTTGGTGCCACGAACCGGGACCAATGCTTCGTCTATATAACTAGCACTTGTGAAAATTTCCATTCAGTTCGTCTTCCCCGCCCGACGCCGCCAGGCTGCCCCTCTGCGCCTCGTCGTCGCCGTCGTCGCCCCTGCCTCC